>NW_026114545.1:0-65000 GCF_025231255.1 Drosophila biarmipes | reverse complement strand
GATAAATTTAAAATTTATCTATATATATCCATATAAGTCTCTGGTAATATATAAAATAGAACCGAGTGTATATATATAATTATTACTACTATATTTATTTCTTAAATAATATATACTTATATATTATTTATATATATACTCTTTATTATATATTATATAATTTCTTAAATAACTCTCTTAATAGCTATTTTTTATTATCAACAATATAAGTTGATATTAATATTGAAAATGTATTCATAATTACATTTTTATATTTCTTTGGTAGACTTTTATGTACTATTATTATTTAATAATACACATATAATATAAATCATGTTAGCCTACCTCCTAAAATTAACGATAAAATTCGGAAACAATTTGTTATTCTATGTACAATAGAAACTTGGCCTTTGTTTCAACGTTATTATCTTTGGGCTTAAAATATTAACCGCGGAGCCAAGTCTCGTATTCAAATAAATGAATAAAGAAACAAATTTGACGGATAATATCTTCTCTACTGACATATGTCAATAGCAGACGGCCGGCCCATTGACCATCCTATAGTAGTTTTTGGACACGCTGTCTCCCATTCGGGTATATTCAATTTACTTTGCCACTCACCCATATAGTGTTCTCTTATATAATAAGACAACGCACTTTTATATTCATTATATGGATATATTGCCTTCCTCATATTTGCCACACCACCTATAGTAGTTTTTGGACACGCTGTCTCCCATTCGGGTATATTCAATTTACTTTGCCACTCACCCATATAGTGTTCTCTTATATAATAAGAAAACGCACTTTTATTTTCATTATATGGATATATTGCCTTCCTCATATTTGCCACACCACCTATAGTAGTTTTTGGACACGCTGTCTCCCATTCGGGTATATTCAATTTACTTTGCCACTCACCCATATAGTGTTCTCTTATATAATAAGAAAACGCACTTTTATTTTCATTATATGGATATATTGCCTTCCTCATATTTGCCACACCACCTATAGTAGTTTTTGGACACGCTGTCTCCCATTCGGGTATATTCAATTCTCTTTGCCACTCACCCTTATAGTATTCTCTTATTTAATAAGAATACTAAAATACTTCTCATATTATAGATGTAATCTATTAACTTCTCAATATCCATACGGTTTATGTATGGTATTGACAAAATCCTATGCATTTGCATAAGATTTATTTTGCCACAATTTATAGTACTAGTGCCGCCCTCACTAGGTATAAATATCTCATTTCGCTAGTAGTGTATGGGCAAATTCTACTAGCTATTCTCATAAATATGTCACTTATATGCCATATCTATACAATTCATGCACTTTTATATGTATATTTGCTATATTATACATTATTATGCCTTATAGGTATTATACCTATAAGCCACATCCATACGATTGCTTAATATAAATATATGTATAATTTTTTATACATATTTTTTTTTTATTTATGTATGGTTTTTTATTCATATCCATATACTGTATTCACTTTTATATGGATATGATTGGCGTTTTATATAGTATTGACAAAATCATAAGTTTGACCAATACGAGGAGAGGTCCGCCAACGACCACCTCCCTATAGGTGTTTTTGGACACGCTGTCTCCCATTCGACTGCTTACTATACTAGGGGCTACCCGCTCCGTATGATATTCTCTCATATAACAAGAGAATGCAAGAAATATTCGTATTTTATGAATATAATCCATTTATTTTTCAATATCCATACGTTTTACTTAGTTTTTTGTACGGTATTGACAAAATCCTATGCATTTGCATAAGATTTATTTTGCCACAATTTATAGTACTAGTGCCGCCCTCACTAGGTATAAATATCTCATTTCGCTAGTAGTGTATGGGGAAATTCTACTAGCTATTCTCATAAATATGTCACTTATATGCCATATCTATACAATTCATGCACTTTTATATGTATATTTGCTATATTATACATTATTATGCCTTATAGGTATTATACCTATAAGCCACATCCATACGATTGCTTAATATAAATATATGTATAATTTTTTATACATATTTTTTTTTTATTTTTGTATGGTTTTTTATTCATATCCATATACTGTATTCAATTTTATATGGATATGATTGGCGTTTTATATAGTATTGACAAAATCATAAGTTTGACCAATACGAGGAGAGGTCCGCCAACGACCACCTCCCTATAGGTGTTTTTGGACACGCTGTCTCCCATTCGACTGCTTACTATACTAGGGGCTACCCGCTCCGTATGATATTCTCTCATATAACAAGAGAATGCAAGAAATATTCGTATTTTATGAATATAATCCATTTATTTTTCAATATCCATACGTTTTACTTAGTTTTTTGTACGGTATTGACAAAATCCTATGCATTTGCATAAGATTTATTTTGCCACAATTTATAGTACTAGTGCCGCCCTCACTAGGTATAAATATCTCATTTCGCTAGTAGTGTATGGGCAAATTCTACTAGCTATTCTCATAAATATGTCACTTATATGCCATATCTATACAATTCATGCACTTTTATATGTATATTTGCTATATTATACATTATTATGCCTTATAGGTATTATACCTATAAGCCACATCCATACGATTGCTTAATATAAATATATGTATAATTTTTTATACATATTTTTTTTTATTTATGTATGGTTTTTTATTCATATCCATATACTGTATTCACTTTTATATGGATATGATTGGCGTTTTATATAGTATTGACAAAATCATAAGTTTGACCAATACGAGGAGAGGTCCGCCAACGACCACCTCCCTATAGGTGTTTTTGGACACGCTGTCTCCCATTCGACTGCTTACTATACTAGGGGCTACCCGCTCCGTATGATATTCTCTCATATAACAAGAGAATGCAAGAAATATTCGTATTTTATGAATATAATCCATTTATTTTTCAATATCCATACGTTTTACTTAGTTTTTTGTACGGTATTGACAAAATCCTATGCATTTGCATAAGATTTATTTTGCCACAATTTATAGTACTAGTGCCGCCCTCACTAGGTATAAATATCTCATTTCGCTAGTAGTGTATGGGCAAATTCTACTAGCTATTCTCATAAATATGTCACTTATATGCCATATCTATACAATTCATGCACTTTTATATGTATATTTGCTATATTATACATTATTATGCCTTATAGGTATTATACCTATAAGCCACATCCATACGATTGCTTAATATAAATATATGTATAATTTTTTATACATATTTTTTTTTATTTATGTATGGTTTTTTATTCATATCCATATACTGTATTCACTTTTATATGGATATGATTGGCGTTTTATATAGTATTGACAAAATCATAAGTTTGACCAATACGAGGAGAGGTCCGCCAACGACCACCTCCCTATAGGTGTTTTTGGACACGCTGTCTCCCATTCGACTGCTTACTATACTAGGGGCTGCCCGCTCCGTATGATATTCTCTCGTATAACAAGAGAATGCAAGAAATATTCGTATTTTATGAATATAATCCATTTATTTTTCAATATCCATACGTTTTACTTAGTTTTTTGTACGGTATTGACAAAATCCTATGCATTTGCATAAGATTTATTTTGCCACAATTTATAGTACTAGTGCCGCCCTCACTAGGTATAAATATCTCATTTCGCTAGTAGTGTATGGGCAAATTCTACTAGCTATTCTCATAAATGCCTTCTTTATGCCATATCTATACAATTTATGCACTTTTATATGTATATTTGCTAATATTATACATTATTATGCCTTATAGGTATTATACCTATAAGCCATATACATACGATTTCATTTTTTTATTTATATATGGTTTTGTATTTATAACCATATACCGTATTTACTTTTATAAGGATATGATTGGCGTTTTATATAGTATTGACAAAATTATAAGTTTGACAAACACTTTTTTAAGTCTTTTAGTTAAAATTGTCATTTTTAATTGACTATCTAAACACTAGATATATTTGCACATGGAGCAAAGAGTATAAAAATTGGTCGCGTCACTAATAATATCGCGATACATTTTTACTACCATCAAAATACCACATACGTTTATATGTCCTCTTTATTTAATTTGGTTTCTAAACCTCAGGAATAGTTTTAATTATATGTGCGCTCTAAGTTGAATGAATTTCTTGAATCTCTTTACTTGAATTTCTAAGACTTAAAAATATTTATAAATAGATGTCCTATTGCATAATATTTTTTTATCGCTTCACTTATAAAATAACGATCCTGCCTTTCTACCTTTGAATAAACATTCATATAAACATGGAGAAAAAAACGTTCGCGTCACTAACAGTATGTGACGATAAAATTTTGCTAACATTAAAAGGAACATATTTTTATATGTCAACTCTTAGTTGAATTGGTCTATTGCTTAAGATTCTAGACCTTAGGAATATTTTTATATTATATGTTTGCCAATCTTCGCGTCACTAAAAAGATGACGATTCATATTGTTATTATTAGATGGTCGAGTTGTACTTATATTGATATGTTAATCAAATTGGTCTCTTACTTGAAAATCTAGACCTTAGGAATATTTTTATATTATATGTTTGCCAATCTTCGCGTCACTAATAAGATGACGATTCATATTATTATTAGATGGTCGAGTTGTACTTATATTGATATGTTAATCAAATTGGTCTCTTACTTGAAAATCTAGACCTTAGGAATATTTTTATATTATATGTTTGCCAATCTTCGCGTCACTAATAAGATGACGATTCATATTATTATTAGATGGTCGAGTTGTACTTATATTGATATGTTAATCAAATTGGTCTCTTACTTGAAAATCTAGACCTTAGGAATATTTTTATATTATATGTTTGCCAATCTTCGCGTCACTAATAAGATGACGATTCATATTGTTATTATTAGATGGTCGAGTTGTACTTATATTGATATGTTAATCAAATTGGTCTCTTACTTGAAAATCTAGACCTTAGGAATATTTTTATATTATATGTTTGCCAATCTTCGCGTCACTAATAAGATGACGATTCATATTGTTATTATTAGATGGTCGAGTTGTACTTATATTGATATGTTAATCAAATTGGTCTCTTACTTGAAAATCTAGACCTTAGGAATATTTTTTTATTATATGTTTGCCAATCTTCGCGTCACTAATAAGATGACGATTCATATTGTTATTATTAGATGGTCGAGTTGTACTTATATTGATATGTTAATCAAATTGGTCTCTTACTTGAAAATCTAGACCTTAGGAATGTAATATATAAAGGATTAAAAATTCGCCACAAAGCCAAGCAAACAATCAATGCATACAAATAGATTGTTGGTTGAACTTTATATAAGAAGTTCAACACAACAAATAAATTATGCAATTTTATTATCGAATCATCAAGCAAAGGATAAGCTTCAGTGGATCGCAGTATGGCAGCTGCTCAACCACTTACAACACCTTGCCTGTTACAAAAGTCGTTTACAATTGATTCTAGGCTTTGTCATTGTATTAAATAATGCTTTTATATGTAACTAGCGCGGCATCAGGTGATCAAAGATCCTCCCAATTTACTATGTTACAAATTACATTGGCATCACATCCATTGTCGTTTAAAAAGTAAATTATAAACTTTAAATGGTTTAGAAGCCATACAATGCAAATTGCCCCTTATTTATCATTGCAGTCCAGCACGGATACGACCTTAGAGGCGTTCAGGCATAATCCAACGGACGTAGCGTCATACCACTGTTCGCTCGAACAAGTATTGTGCCATTGGTCCGTACCTGCGGTTCCTCTCGTACTACGCAGGAATGCTGTCGCAACAACGTTTTGTCATTAGTAGGGTAAAACTAACCTGTCTCACGACGGTCTAAACCCAGCTCACGTTCCCTTGCATGGGTGAACAATCCAACGCTTGGTGAATTTTGCTTCACAATGATAGGAAGAGCCGACATCGAAGGATCAAAAAGCGACGTCGCTATGAACGCTTGGCCGCCACAAGCCAGTTATCCCTATGGTAACTTTTCTGACACCTCTTGTTAAAAACTCTTTAAACCAAAAGGATCGATAGGCCGAGCTTTTGCTGTCCCTGTGTGTACTGAACACCGAGATCAAGTCAGCATTTGCCCTTTTGCTCTATGTGTGGTTTCTGTCCGCACTGAGCTGGCCTTGGGACACCTCCGTTATTATTTGAGAGATGTACCGCCCCAGTCAAACTCCCTACCTGGCAATGTCCTTGAATTGGATCATACCTGAGTAATTGGAGTTATACCAAATTTTCAAATCAAAAATACATAAATGCACCGTTTTATTAAAGAATTTGTTTGCGAATATATAACAAACTCGTGATACTTTGATCAAGAAGCTTGCATCAAAACCCAATACCATAAGATATAATAAATATATCCGTATAATGGCTAGGAAATGATACACGTTCCATTTAATCAAGTAAGTAAGGAAACAATAAGAGTAGTGGTATTTCATTGGCGATACCAAACCGAGGTCTAATATCTCCCACTTATTCTACACCTCTTATGTCTCCTTACACTGCCAGATTAGAGTCAAGCTCAAAAGGGTCTTCTTTCCCCGCTAATTATTCCAAGCCCGTTCCCTTGGCTGTGGTTTCGCTAGATAGTAGATAGGGACAGGTGTGTCTCGGATCCCTCCGAACTTATTTAACGTGACGTGTTCCGCACTGAAGGGATTACAGCCACGGCATTCTAATATACCCACAAGGGAGTATATAATGCAAGGGTCTGGGTTAAGCGCCAAACCAACGCCCTGGACTAGAAGCTATAGCTATGTACATAGCAACCACCCCAGTAGCAATTTAAGTACTTGCTTGTCGGGCAAGCACTCCCCCTTGCATAGGGGCGAGATCTATCTAAAATCTCTACTGTTCTTTGGGTCGCAGCACCCGAGTTGTATTAACGCAACATCCACGTCGAGCCCGGGGACTCTACCCGCGATATAGGTGTCAACCACAGCCACCACGAAACTCCCACTAGGGGGCCGACCTCAATGAGTAGCCTTGGAGAACCACTCAACCCGTGGCACCGAAATTTCAGGCTCGGTGGGCCTCACCCCTTCAGCTCCGACAAGCTCGGATGGGGCAACCATGTCATATTAGTCGCCTCCTACGACAAGCAATGACAAGCTGTGGCAGTATTCTTCGCCGTTGCCACACGGCAAGGGGGTTTTGGGACTATTGTCCCGGCGCCTGCGGTTCATCCCTCGTCGCTTCCATCCTACGCCTCGAGAAGGCAGCATCAGCAAAAGCTCCTAGGAGACGCATCCGTTCTGGGGTCTCGACTACTCCTGCGACGTTCCATCGTTCTTGGACTCGAACAATGCCAAGGGCATCCAAGTCACGCAAATCGCTATAGAGGCGGCACTCACATAGTACGTGAAGCCAGTCCTCACTCTCCTCTCCACATGAGCATGCGGTTGTGGTGCTGAGGGTTCTACCATGGAGGAAAGCGTTGAACGACCCGTGTCCTGTCAGCAAGAATCCGGCTCTTAAGGTGAAGACAAAGTCCTTCCTCTTGTAGACGAACGCTGCCTCTGGGAAAAACTGGCGAGTCACAAAACCGTGAGCCGCTTGGTCCCATCTGAGTTGCCACTCATTTAGCAGACATTCGTCTAGCAGAGCCATCTTGGATTTCCAGTCCAACACAGACAAGTCCTGTCCATAGAGCCAGTCGCTCTCGTCCAGGGGAACGTGCTTTCTGAGCTTAAACTTCACTGCCATCCTGTGAGCATCTAGATCCATTGGAGGAGCACCAGCAAGCACCTGCAGTGCCACCGTGGACACTGTGCGGCATACCGGTAGGCATCCTAATAGGATGGTCCTCTGGCACGAGGTGAGGAGTCTTAAGGACTTGCCCTTGCTCGCCGCCTTGTACCAGACCGAGGCACCGAAGAGTGCACAGGGGACCATGAGTCCGCTGTATATCGTCCTCTTAGCACGGGAGCTGAGCCCCCAATCGACTCGGAGCACCCGTGCTAGCCCTCCGGCAACTCCAGCCAGCCGATCTCTGAGAGCAGAGATATGCGGGAGAAAGCTCATCCGCTCGCCGACTAAGATGCCAAGGTACCGGCATTTGGTGACGTATGGCAGGCTTGCTCCAGCAAACCGTACCGTCGGTCTCCTAGTGTCTGAAAGATTCCCTTTCAGCAACATGATTGCCGTCTTGCTGGTTGACACACTCACTCCAACCTCAGCTCCCCAGGCTCCCACGATGTCCATCAACTGCTCACCCTTTCGCTCCAGATCGGCACGGGAATTCCCATCGACGAAAAGTAGCAAGTCATCTGCAAACGCGCTCAGAGCACAATGTGGCTCCAGGCGCTGAAGCAGCACATCCATCAGTAGGTTCCAAATAAATGGACCACTGACGGACCCTTGCGGGCAGCCCCGTGTAACCGACACTGTGGCCGCTTCGTAACTGCTGATGATACTGGCACTTCGACCGGAGAAATAACTTTTCCACAAGTCTATCTCTCGACAGCCGACGTCGATAAGCCGATCCAGCACCGCGTTCCACTCAACATTGTCGAAGGCACCCTTGAAATCAACAAAGATTCCCAGCACCCTCCTCTCGCGGCTGGTGGAAACGGTGTTTTTAGCGTGCATCCACGCATCCTCAACGCAGCGTCCAGGCCGAAATCCAAATTGCCATCTGCAGCCATCCGGTAGCACATCCTTCAGTCGATTCACCATGATCCCTTCCAGCACCTTTCCGAACACTGGCAAAAGGCATATGCCACGATAAGAGGCAGGATCGCTCCTGTCCTTATCTGGCCCCTTTACCAGCGGTATCACTCTCGGGTGTTTCCACTCGGCAGGAAAATATCCTTCCGAGAGGCATCGAGAGTACAACTTCGTCAGGTGCTGAGGGATAGCACGCCATACCTCCTTGACGATCCCACCCGTGATGCCGTCCATTCCCGGCGATCGCCGGCTTCTCAGCTTCGCGACGCTGGTTGCCACCTCGAAGGCTTCGAGGGTCGGTGGAGCAGCAGGAGTTATACCCTCACGCACTGTGGATTCCGCAACAGGGAAGAAGTTGCGGAGGAGTATATCTGCGCAGTCGTGCCATGTCGTAAGTAGCGCGCCGTTCGACCTAAGACATCCAAGATCGGTTGTCTTTTTCCGGCCTCGGCATATTCGGTAGGCGTGCCCCCATGGATCATCCTTGTGCCGTCCCACGAAGTCCCGCCAGTTTTGTTCCTTTGTCATCAGGATAAGCTTCTTATACTGGCCTGAGGCAAGCCTTAATCCAGCGGCAAGTCGCTCAACATCGCCGGTGCCACTCCGACGAGCTGCCTGCAGCCTGCGCCTCAGTCTCCTGACCTCTTGGCGCTTGGTACTCAGTTCAGGATTCCACCATATTACGTTTCCCCTTGCTGCAGGTATCCTGCGCCCTATTACCCTGTCGCACACTTCGTGTACGATGGAGCGAAGGGCTGACACATGATCATCCAACGGCGATTCCTCCAGTTCCTCGAGACATTCAGCTACATCCCTTAGTTCTACTCTGAATCTTCGCCAACTTGCATTGGAGAGCCTCCATTGCGGTACCGGAGCTAGGCTCTCAACAGTACTGCTTGGATCTGGAGTAACCTCAACAGTGATGATGTTGTGGTCACTCAGCTCCCAGAAGTCAACTCTCCATTCGTATATTGCCCACACACGCGCTGCTTCGTTGGTGAAGGTCACGTCGATATCACTTCTGGAGCGGTGATTATCGAACGTGAACACCTGGCTGGCCGTATTAAGCACACAGACACCGCTTGCGATGATCCACTCGTCCATGTGCTGTCCCCGTTCGCGATTCAGACGGTCTCCAGAGTTAGCTGGAGTTTTGCTGAACCACATCGGGGAAACCGCATTCGCATCAAGTCCGAGGATTGTCGGTGTCCTGCTGGCTAGCAGCAGAACCGTATCCAGGTAGTCAGTGTAGGGCTGCAGGGCAGCTGAGTACTGGCAGTATACGGAGGACAGAAAAATGGTGCCGTATTTTCCTGTGACACTCACGCACACTCCATAATCCGTCGTCAATGTCTCGATGGGCATGCAGATGGCAGACGG
This sequence comes from Drosophila biarmipes, assembly GCF_025231255.1. Lineage (NCBI taxonomy): Eukaryota > Metazoa > Arthropoda > Insecta > Diptera > Drosophilidae > Drosophila > Drosophila biarmipes. The sequence goes on along the minus strand of NW_026114545.1, from coordinate 54,914 downwards.
GTCGTCCACGATGATGGCAGCTTTCTTCCTTTTGTCAGCGAAGATTCTCATGCCTCCAGGGAGTCCAGTGAGACGCTTGCCTGCGTCCACATAGGGCTCCTGAATGAGTGCGAACAGGTGGCCAGCATCTCTCATCCGCTTTGCAAGCTCGATGACAGCGCAACGGCCTCGACCACAATTCGCTTGGATGAAGCTGAACATGTTAATGTCTAGCTTGCACCCTGGCTAGCACAGCGCTATATATCGGGCATCCACCCGAGAGCATATAGTGCCCCGAGGGTAGCCCTTTATGGCGGCAGTTACGGCAGTCCACCGCATTTTTGCACTTCGCCGCGACGTGGTCGTTCTGTCCGCACTGGCGGCAGACCTGGTTTTCTCTAGCGTACCGACACTCGCTGACTTTGTGGTCAAAACCAAGGCATCGGTGGCACGCATAGGTGCGCACTTGAGAGCGGCAGCGGTAAGAGAACCACTTGATATACACCCTCCCGCTTTCGAGAACGGCCAACGCCTGATCATCTACTTCCAGCGTCACGTTTATAGTGGCGCTGTTAGCTGCTGACCAGGGCTTGGTCGCCAGGACTACCGCCTTCTGGAACTCCTTCAGCGACATCTCCTCGAAGTTTTTCTCTTTTAACTCCATCATGAACTCATCCGGCGTCACAGTGGTGTCCACATCCTGTACCGTCACCCTGGGTTTTGCGGCAGTGTTTTTGGACACCTTAAGGCCCACCTCAGCGAATTTTGCGGAGGCAACGATTTTCGACATCTCCGCCTGCGATGGCGTGCGAATAATCGCGCCGCCCCGCTTCAACTCTCGCACCTCATGCACTCTGACGCCCAAAGCAGGCGCTACCTCTTTGCGGACCTTGTCCGCAATTTGCCTCCCTGATAAGGCCGGATCATCACATGCAACGACTGCCGACCAGGTCTCCCGGATTTTCCGCGGTGCGGCTACAGGGGCATAGGGGGCGACAGGGGCAGCAGGTGAGGCGATAAGGTGCGCGCCTCTAGCAGCGGCGGCTGCGTATGAGACGGCCGAGGCAACCGGTGTCTGCTTCTTAAGGCGGTCCTCAAGCACTCCAATCCGTATAAGGAGGGCTGCAACAACCTCCTCGTAGCGGTTGGCTACGGACTGCACCTTCACATTTGTGGCCGGGTTGGCATAGGAGACCATGAACATCCTACCGATCTCCGATCGGATGTCCCCCATCTCGGCAGCGACGGCACCATTACCTCTCCACTCCCTATCCGAGAAGGATTTTAGAGAACTGGCTGGTGCAACGAAGGTCTTCTCGTGTTCAGCATAGGATGCAGCAGCGGCGGGGGCTGCGGGAGCGGCAGGGGCTGCGGCAAGGGCAGCGACAGGGGCAGCGGCAGCGGCAGCAGCAGGGGCAGCGGCAGCGGCAGCGGCAGCGGCAGGGGCTGTCGCAGTGTCAGCGGCAGTTGCATCCAGTGCCATCAACTTGCACCTAGAGGCGTCCCTCAGCGGCGCTTTATTGCGCTTACCTCTGGGTCGTCCTCTGCCCCCACTGCTTCCCCTACTACTAGCACTCTCACTGCCAGAATCTCCAACATCCATTTTGGGTGGCGCCATCCGCCGGTTATCGGCAGTTCCAACCCAAAAGCTTTTCCACCAAGGACTTACCCCTTTATTATCAGCTGGTCGGAAAGCTCTATCAGCTGATCAGCTGATAAAAGTTTAGCGATGACACAAACCGCACAGCTGTTTTAGGCAAAATGTGCCTAAATAAGCCTAACGCCTCTCTCAAGAGAGCGCCTCTCTCGTGACACACGTGGCGCAATGGAAAATTTCCAATGGGAAAAACCCAATTTCACCCGGTTTCACCACTTTTACACAGGGAAAACACGCGCACTGGGTTCGTAGGCACAAAACACGAATTTTCGTGCTGTTTCTAGCTTCGTATCTGGTCTCTATCAGTCAATATTGGCTACACTCGCGGAGCGTACGGAAAACACGTCTGTTCGCACGAGCAATCTAACACCGACTCGGGTAGATAGGGACAGTAGGAATCTCGTTAATCCATTCATGCGCGTCACTAATTAGATGACGAGGCATTTGGCTACCTTAAGAGAGTCATAGTTACTCCCGCCGTTGACCCGCGCTTACTTGAATTTCTTCACTTTGACATTCAGAGCACTGGGCAGAAATCACATTGTGTCAACACCCGCTAGGGCCATCACAATGCTTTGTTTTAATTAGACAGTCGGATTCCCCAAGTCCGTGCCAGTTCTGAATTGATTGTTAATTGATAATCGTTATAATTAATAAGAACTAATTGGTTTAACCCAATTAGTATTCTTAAAAATTTTAGCAAGAAAGTTCCACAATTGGCTACGTAACTAAACTATCCGGGGAACAAGTAACTAACATAAATGCTAGAAACTCTATTTACCCAGAACGAGCACATAAACCATGTTATTGTTTCCCAATCAAGCCCGACTATCTCAATCTTCAGAGCCAATCCTTATCCCGAAGTTACGGATCTAATTTGCCGACTTCCCTTACCTACATTATTCTATCGACTAGAGACTCTTCACCTTGGAGACCAGCTGCGGATATTGGTACGGCCTGTTGAGAAGTTTGCGTGTCCCCACCATAAATTTTCAAGGTCCGAGGAGAAAATATCGACACAACAGTATATGTCATGCTCTTCTAGCCCATCTACCATATCTCTCTGCGAAAGACTTCCATGGTAGTACGGCTATAAAACAGAAAAGAAAACTCTTCCGATATCTCTCGACGGCTTCTTTATGGTCGTTCCTGTTGCCAGGATGAGCACGAGGCCCATATTTAATAACAAACGGATACTCAACAGGTTACGGAATTGGAACCGTATTCCCTTTCGTTCAAAATTATTCAAGTATATTAATTTAGCTAGATTTTATATAATATATATATTTGTTTGGCATTTGTATTTTACTTGAAAATTTTCGGCTTTCGCCTTGAACTTAGGACCGACTAACTCGTGATCAACCACTGTTCACACGAAACCCTTCTCCACTTCAGTCCTCCAAGGTCTCATTCGATTATTTGCTACTACCACCAAGATCTGTACCAATGGCAGCTCCATGCAGGCTTACGCCAAACACTTCTACGCATACCATTGTACCTTCCTACTCACTAAAGTTTCAAAATTTATATTACAAGTAATATAAATCATCTACTTTAGCGGTAATGTATAGGTATACAACTTAAGCGCCATCCATTTTAAGGGCTAGTTGCTTCGGCAGGTGAGTTGTTACACACTCCTTAGCGGATTTCGACTTCCATGATCACCGTCCTGCTGTTTTAAGCAACCAACGCCTTTCATGGTATCTGCATGAGTTGTTAATTTGGGCACCGTAACATTACGTTTGGTTCATCCCACAGCGCCAGTTCTGCTTACCAAAAGTGGCCCACTGGGCACATTATATCATAACCTTGAACTTCATATCAAGAAAGTTAAGGTTCTTACCCATTTAAAGTTTGAGAATAGGTTAAGATCGTTTCGACCCTAAGGCCTCTAATCATTCGCTTTACCAGATAAGATTATTTTATATAATATTAAAATGCACCAGCTATCCTGAGGGAAACTTCGGAAGGAACCAGCTACTAGATGGTTCGATTGGTCTTTCGCCCCTATACTCAATTCTGACAATCGATTTGCACGTCACAGAACTGTTTCGGTCTTCCATCAGGGTTTCCCCTGACTTCAACCTGATCAAGTATAGTTCACCATCTTTCGGGTCACAGCATATATGCTCAAGGTACGTTCCAGTTAGAGGCATAAATAATATAAATATCATTATACATAACTATATAGAACGCCCCGGGATTGTGTTAATTAGCTATAAATAGTTAAAAAACTAATCCCATTATTAGTCAAGTTAATTACGCTATTAGGTTTATATCCCAATAACTTGCACATATGTTAGACTCCTTGGTCCGTGTTTCAAGACGGGTCCCGAAGGTATCCTGAATCTTTCGCATTGTTAATCCTACAAGTGCATATAATAAACACAAAAATCAATGATAATTATGCCATTATATAATTCCGAAAAATTAACGCACTGTATTCATATAAATCTATCAGCACTTTATCAAATTAATAACATTTATTCTGTGTTAAAATGCAAGCAAATTAATTTGAATAAACTATAAGTTATATTTTATGATAAATTTGGTATGCTAATAGATTACAATGTCCTTATATGGAAAAAAATGCACACTATTATCATAATATTGTTTAAATATTACAATTCTAATGATGAATTTTCCATAACGGATATTCAGGTTCATCGGGCTTAACCTCTAAGCAGTTTCACGTACTGTTTAACTCTCTATTCAGAGTTCTTTTCAACTTTCCCTCACGGTACTTGTTTACTATCGGTCTCATGGTTATATTTAGTTTTAGATGGAGTTTACCACCCACTTAGTGCTGCACTATCAAGCAACACGACTCTTTGGAAACATCATCTAGTAATCATTAACGTTATACGGGCCTGGCACCCTCTATGGGTAAATGGCCTCATTTAAGAAGGACTTAAATCGTTAATTTCTCATACTAGAATATTGACGCTCCATACACTGCATCTCACATTTGCCATATAGACAAAGTGACTTAGTGCTGAACTGATTTCTTTTCGCTCGCCGCTACTAAGAAAATCCTTGTTAGTTTCTTTTCCTCCCCTAATTAATATGCTTAAATTCAGGGGGTAGTCCCATATGAGTTGAGGTTGTGTATAACTTTTATATGCAATTAATTCTTTATATATAATGATAAAACATTTTATTAAATTCGTTATATTAATAATATCTGTATATAAATGGCATTTGTTTGATTTAACGAATCAACGAAGAACAATAATATTGTCAACGGTTTTCTATTTTCTAATCATTAATAAGAGACAATTCTAGATAAATTTTTATGCTAGACATTTCTCAGTATCATTTGATTGAAAAAGAAAATATTTCTCTTCGTTTTTCACATTCAAATTATTTACTAATGTGAGATAATGTTTTTCATATATTTTTTAATATTATGAATAAAATAATTAAATTATTATTATCCAATAATATACCATATGCTTATAAAATTTCATTATAAAATTTGTATAAGCAACTTAATTAGCATAGTCTTACAACCCTCAACCATATGTAGTCCAAGCAGCACTATAAAATTAATTAAAGTACATAACAGCATGGACTGCGATATGCGTTCAAAATGTCGATGTTCATGTGTCCTGCAGTTCACACGATGACGCACAGTTTGCTGCGTTCTTCATCGACCCATGAGCCGAGTGATCCACCGCTTAGAGTTTTATAAATTGGTTTCTTAATTTTGTCAAATATGTTTTTATTGAAAGAAATTAAAAATACACCATTTTACTGGCATATATCAATTCCTTCAATAAATTTATTTTTATACCTAAAACGAATGCTGCGAAATGTCTTAGTTTTATATAACCAATATATATCAAAGTATTTCTTTTTAAATTGCATTTATTGTAAATAAATATATATATATATATATTAATACTTTTTTAGCGATATAAATTGAAATTTATATAAAACATTAACCTGTATAAAACCAGGTACAACATTGTACATTTTAGGTTGTTGCATTATCCAATGTATGCGCATAACTGAGATGAACAATACATATCGCAACGCGTGTATATTATGGTCCATATACACACAGTATTTTAATTGTGTTTATATACAATAATAATTTAATATTATTATTTTAATAATTCGATTTGCTTGTTCGAATTTTTATTTGTTTGTTTTGGCTGCTTATTATTTCTCTCATATGTATTAAATACAATATATAATTTTAATATTTGCATTATTTCGATTTGCTTGTTCGAAATTTCATTTGATCTATATTAGATCATATACATTTTGGCAATTCATATTTTATTTGTATTACTATAATGTATTTATTATAATATAAACAAATATTTTATTAACGGTAAGGATATACAATAATAATTTAATATTATTATTTTAATAATTCGATTTGCTTGTTCGAATTTTTATTTGTTTGCTTTGGCTGCTTATTATTTCTCTCATATGTATTAAATACAATATATAATTTTAATATTTGCATTATTTCGATTTGCTTGTTCGAAATTTTATTTGATCTATATTAGATCTCATATACATTTTGGCAATTCATATTTTATTTGTATTATTATAATGTATTTATTATAATATAAACAAATATTTTATTAACGGTAAGGATATACAATAATAATTTAATATTATTATTTTAATAATTCGATTTGCTTGTTCGAATTTTTATTTGTTTGCTTTGGCTGCTTATTAATTTCTCTCATATGTATTAAATACAATATATAATTTTAATATTTGCATTATTTCGATTTGCTTGTTCGAAATTTCATTTGATCTATAATAGATCTCATATACATTTTGGCAATTCATATTTTATTTGTAATACTATAATGTATTTATTATAATATAAACAAATATTTTATTAACGGTAAGGATATTAAAACATTAATGATCCTTCCGCAGGTTCACCTACGGAAACCTTGTTACGACTTTTACTTCCTCTAAATAATCAAGTTCGGTCAACTTTTGCGAAACAACCGTAACACGCAAGGCGTCACAGTGATCACGTCCGGAGACCTCACTAAATAATTCAATCGGTAGTAGCGACGGGCGGTGTGTACAAAGGGCAGGGACGTAATCAATGCGAGTTAATGACTCACACTTACTGGGAATTCCAAGTTCATGTGAACAGTTTCAGTTCACAATCCCAAGCATGAAAGTGGTTCAGCGGTTTACCCGGACCTCTCGGTCTAGGAAATACACGTTGATACTTTCATTGTAGCGCGCGTGCAGCCCAGGACATCTAAGGGCATCACAGACCTGTTATTGCTCAATCTCATTATTGCTAGACGCAATTTGTCCATTTAAGAAGCTAGTGTCCTTATAATGGGACAAACCAACAGGTACGGCTCCACTTATATAAACACATTCAAACACAATAAACATTTTACTGCCACCATGAATGAAGGCTATATAAGCTTCAACACCATAATCCTGAAGATATCTATTTAATATATTTGAGTCTCGTTCGTTATCGGAATTAACCAGACAAATCACTCCACGAACTAAGAACGGCCATGCACCACCACCCATAGATTCGAGAAAGAGCTATCAATCTGTCTTACACACTTATGTTCGGACCTGGTAAGTTTTCCCGTGTTGAGTCAAATTAAGCCGCAGGCTCCACTCCTGGTGGTGCCCTTCCGTCAATTCCTTTAAGTTTCAGCTTTGCAACCATACTTCCCCCGGAGCCCAAAAGCTTTGGTTTCCCGGGAAGCGACTGAGAGAGCCATAAAAGTAGCTACACCCAATTGCTAGCTGGCATCGTTTATGGTTAGAACTAGGGCGGTATCTGATCGCCTTCGAACCTCTAACTTTCGTTCTTGATTAATGAAAACATCTTTGGCAAATGCTTTCGCTTAAGTTAGTCTTACGACGGTCCAAGAATTTCACCTCTCGCGTCGTAATACTAATGCCCCCAAACTGCTTCTATTAATCATTACCTCTTGATCTGAAAACCAATGAAAGCAGAACAGAGGTCTTATTTCATTATCCCATGCACAGAATATTCAGGCATTTGAAGCCTGCTTTAAGCACTCTAATTTGTTCAAAGTAATTGTACCGGCCCACAATAACACTCGTTTAAGAGCACTAATGCAGGTTTTTAAATAGGAGGAACATATGAAAAAATACAAGTATCTAAGCACATGTAAGAACTCCACCGGTAATACGCTTACATACATAAAGGTATAGTACTAACCACAATTGTAAGTTGTACTACCCGTATGAAGCACAAGTTCAACTACGAACGTTTTAACCGCAACAACTTTAATATACGCTATTGGAGCTGGAATTACCGCGGCTGCTGGCACCAGACTTGCCCTCCAATTGGTCCTTGTTAAAGGATTTAAAGTGTACTCATTCCAATTACAGGGCCTCGGATATGAGTCCTGTATTGTTATTTTTCGTCACTACCTCCCCGAGCTGGGAGTGGGTAATTTACGCGCCTGCTGCCTTCCTTAGATGTGGTAGCCGTTTCTCAGGCTCCCTCTCCGGAATCGAACCCTGATTCCCCGTTACCCGTTGCAACCATGGTAGTCCTAGATACTACCATCAAAAGTTGATAGGGCAGACATTTGAAAGATCTGTCGTCGGTACAAGACCATACGATCTGCATGTTATCTAGAGTTCAACCAATATAACGATCTTGCGATCGCTTGGTTTTAGCCTAATAAAAGCACATGTTCCATAAGGTTCATGTTTTAATTGCATGTATTAGCTCTAGAATTACCACAGTTATCCAAGTAACTGTTAACGATCTAAGGAACCATAACTGATATAATGAGCCTTTTGCGGTTTCACTTTTAATTCGTGTGTACTTAGACATGCATGGCTTAATCTTTGAGACAAGCATATAACTACTGGCAGGATCAACCAGAATAATGTTTTTATTCATATTTCATTCATATTTTTTGAATAGAAATTAGCAATATATATGTTGTTATAGATTTTATTTCTATCGAATACGGCCATTTTTATATAGCATTCGTATACGTTTGTTTTCCAATTTATACTTGTTTCGCCACTAATAATAACAAGTTTTTATTGATGTCAAAAAGAATCATATTCTTTATAAACACAATATTTATTTTTCATATATTTTCTTTATATATGCACATTTCATTCTAAAATATCATTTTTGTTCGACATACATAATATATTGTATCCACACATGTACAATTTTTGTTTAACCAATATAAGATATTGAGTTAATCATTTGTATTTTGACGATAAATTTAAAATTTATCTATATATATCCATATAAGTCTCTGGTAATATATAAAATAGAACCGAGTGTATATATATAATTATTACTACTATATTTATTTCTTAAATAATATATACTTATATATTATTTATATATATACTCTTTATTATATATTATATAATTTCTTAAATAACTCTCTTAATAGCTATTTTTTATTATCAACAATATAAGTTGATATTAATATTGAAAATGTATTCATAATTACATTTTTATATTTCTTTGGTAGACTTTTATGTACTATTATTATTTAATAATACACATATAATATAAATCATGTTAGCCTACCTCCTAAAATTAACGATAAAATTCGGAAACAATTTGTTATTCTATGTACAATAGAAACTTGGCCTTTGTTTCAACGTTATTATCTTTGGGCTTAAAATATTAACCGCGGAGCCAAGTCTCGTATTCAAATAAATGAATAAAGAAACAAATTTGACGGATAATATCTTCTCTACTGACATATGTCAATAGCAGACGGCCGGCCCATTGACCATCCTATAGTAGTTTTTGGACACGCTGTCTCCCATTCGGGTATATTCAATTTACTTTGCCACTCACCCATATAGTGTTCTCTTATATAATAAGAAAACGCACTTTTATTTTCATTATATGGATATATTGCCTTCCTCATATTTGCCACACCACCTATAGTAGTTTTTGGACACGCTGTCTCCCATTCGGGTATATTCAATTCTCTTTGCCACTCACCCTTATAGTATTCTCTTATTTAATAAGAATACTAAAATACTTCTCATATTATAGATGTAATCTATTAACTTCTCAATATCCATGCGGTTTATGTATGGTATTGACAAAATCCTATGCATTTGCATAAGATTTATTTTGCCACAATTTATAGTACTAGTGCCGCCCTCACTAGGTATAAATATCTCATTTCGCTAGTAGTGTATGGGCAAATTCTACTAGCTATTCTCATAAATATGTCACTTATATGCCATATCTATACAATTCATGCACTTTTATATGTATATTTGCTATATTATACATTATTATGCCTTATAGGTATTATACCTATAAGCCACATCCATACGATTGCTTAATATAAATATATGTATAATTTTTTATACATATTTTTTTTTTATTTATGTATGGTTTTTTATTCATATCCATATACTGTATTCACTTTTATATGGATATGATTGGCGTTTTATATAGTATTGACAAAATCATAAGTTTGACCAATACGAGGAGAGGTCCGCCAACGACCACCTCCCTATAGGTGTTTTTGGACACGCTGTCTCCCATTCGACTGCTTACTATACTAGGGGCTACCCGCTCCGTATGATATTCTCTCATATAACAAGAGAATGCAAGAAATATTCGTATTTTATGAATATAATCCATTTATTTTTCAATATCCATACGTTTTACTTAGTTTTTTGTACGGTATTGACAAAATCCTATGCATTTGCATAATATTTATTTTGCCACAATTTATAGTACTAGTGCCGCCCTCACTAGGTATAAATATCTCATTTCGCTAGTAGTGTATGGGGAAATTCTACTAGCTATTCTCATAAATATGTCACTTATATGCCATATCTATACAATTCATGCACTTTTATATGTATATTTGCTATATTATACATTATTATGCCTTATAGGTATTATACCTATAAGCCACATCCATACGATTGCTTAATATAAATATATGTATAATTTTTTATACATATTTTTTTTTTATTTTTGTATGGTTTTTTATTCATATCCATATACTGTATTCAATTTTATATGGATATGATTGGCGTTTTATATAGTATTGACAAAATCATAAGTTTGACCAATACGAGGAGAGGTCCGCCAACGACCACCTCCCTATAGGTGTTTTTGGACACGCTGTCTCCCATTCGACTGCTTACTATACTAGGGGCTACCCGCTCCGTATGATATTCTCTCATATAACAAGAGAATGCAAGAAATATTCGTATTTTATGAATATAATCCATTTATTTTTCAATATCCATACGTTTTACTTAGTTTTTTGTACGGTATTGACAAAATCCTATGCATTTGCATAAGATTTATTTTGCCACAATTTATAGTACTAGTGCCGCCCTCACTAGGTATAAATATCTCATTTCGCTAGTAGTGTATGGGCAAATTCTACTAGCTATTCTCATAAATATGTCACTTATATGCCATATCTATACAATTCATGCACTTTTATATGTATATTTGCTATATTATACATTATTATGCCTTATAGGTATTATACCTATAAGCCACATCCATACGATTGCTTAATATAAATATATGTATAATTTTTTATACATATTTTTTTTTATTTATGTATGGTTTTTTATTCATATCCATATACTGTATTCACTTTTATATGGATATGATTGGCGTTTTATATAGTATTGACAAAATCATAAGTTTGACCAATACGAGGAGAGGTCCGCCAACGACCACCTCCCTATAGGTGTTTTTGGACACGCTGTCTCCCATTCGACTGCTTACTATACTAGGGGCTACCCGCTCCGTATGATATTCTCTCATATAACAAGAGAATGCAAGAAATATTCGTATTTTATGAATATAATCCATTTATTTTTCAATATCCATACGTTTTACTTAGTTTTTTGTACGGTATTGACAAAATCCTATGCATTTGCATAAGATTTATTTTGCCACAATTTATAGTACTAGTGCCGCCCTCACTAGGTATAAATATCTCATTTCGCTAGTAGTGTATGGGCAAATTCTACTAGCTATTCTCATAAATATGTCACTTATATGCCATATCTATACAATTCATGCACTTTTATATGTATATTTGCTATATTATACATTATTATGCCTTATAGGTATTATACCTATAAGCCACATCCATACGATTGCTTAATATAAATATATGTATAATTTTTTATACATATTTTTTTTTATTTATGTATGGTTTTTTATTCATATCCATATACTGTATTCACTTTTATATGGATATGATTGGCGTTTTATATAGTATTGACAAAATCATAAGTTTGACCAATACGAGGAGAGGTCCGCCAACGACCACCTCCCTATAGGTGTTTTTGGACACGCTGTCTCCCATTCGACTGCTTACTATACTAGGGGCTGCCCGCTCCGTATGATATTCTCTCGTATAACAAGAGAATGCAAGAAATATTCGTATTTTATGAATATAATCCATTTATTTTTCAATATCCATACGTTTTACTTAGTTTTTTGTACGGTATTGACAAAATCCTATGCATTTGCATAAGATTTATTTTGCCACAATTTATAGTACTAGTGCCGCCCTCACTAGGTATAAATATCTCATTTCGCTAGTAGTGTATGGGCAAATTCTACTAGCTATTCTCATAAATGCCTTCTTTATGCCATATCTATACAATTTATGCACTTTTATATGTATATTTGCTAATATTATACATTATTATGCCTTATAGGTATTATACCTATAAGCCATATACATACGATTTCATTTTTTTATTTATATATGGTTTTGTATTTATAACCATATACCGTATTTACTTTTATAAGGATATGATTGGCGTTTTATATAGTATTGACAAAATTATAAGTTTGACAAACACTTTTTTAAGTCTTTTAGTTAAAATTGTCATTTTTAATTGACTATCTAAACACTAGATATATTTGCACATGGAGCAAAGAGTATAAAAATTGGTCGCGTCACTAATAATATCGCGATACATTTTTACTACCATCAAAATACCACATACGTTTATATGTCCTCTTTATTTAATTTGGTTTCTAAACCTCAGGAATAGTTTTAATTATATGTGCGCTCTAAGTTGAATGAATTTCTTGAATCTCTTTACTTGAATTTCTAAGACTTAAAAATATTTATAAATAGATGTCCTATTGCATAATATTTTTTTATCGCTTCACTTATAAAATAACGATCCTGCCTTTCTACCTTTGAATAAACATTCATATAAACATGGAGAAAAAAACGTTCGCGTCACTAACAGTATGTGACGATAAAATTTTGCTAACATTAAAAGGAACATATTTTTATATGTCAACTCTTAGTTGAATTGGTCTATTGCTTAAGATTCTAGACCTTAGGAATATTTTTATATTATATGTTTGCCAATCTTCGCGTCACTAAAAAGATGACGATTCATATTGTTATTATTAGATGGTCGAGTTGTACTTATATTGATATGTTAATCAAATTGGTCTCTTACTTGAAAATCTAGACCTTAGGAATATTTTTATATTATATGTTTGCCAATCTTCGCGTCACTAATAAGATGACGATTCATATTATTATTAGATGGTCGAGTTGTACTTATATTGATATGTTAATCAAATTGGTCTCTTACTTGAAAATCTAGACCTTAGGAATATTTTTATATTATATGTTTGCCAATCTTCGCGTCACTAATAAGATGACGATTCATATTATTATTAGATGGTCGAGTTGTACTTATATTGATATGTTAATCAAATTGGTCTCTTACTTGAAAATCTAGACCTTAGGAATATTTTTATATTATATGTTTGCCAATCTTCGCGTCACTAATAAGATGACGATTCATATTGTTATTATTAGATGGTCGAGTTGTACTTATATTGATATGTTAATCAAATTGGTCTCTTACTTGAAAATCTAGACCTTAGGAATATTTTTATATTATATGTTTGCCAATCTTCGCGTCACTAATAAGATGACGATTCATATTGTTATTATTAGATGGTCGAGTTGTACTTATATTGATATGTTAATCAAATTGGTCTCTTACTTGAAAATCTAGACCTTAGGAATATTTTTATATTATATGTTTGCCAATCTTCGCGTCACTAATAAGATGACGATTCATATTGTTATTATTAGATGGTCGAGTTGTACTTATATTGATATGTTAATCAAATTGGTCTCTTACTTGAAAATCTAGACCTTAGGAATATTTTTATATTATATGTTTGCCAATCTTCGCGTCACTAATAAGATGACGATTCATATTGTTATTATTAGATGGTCGAGTTGTACTTATATTGATATGTTAATCAAATTGGTCTCTTACTTGAAAATCTAGACCTTAGGAATGTAATATATAAAGGATTAAAAATTCGCCACAAAGCCAAGCAAACAATCAATGCATACAAATAGATTGTTGGTTGAACTTTATATAAGAAGTTCAACACAACAAATAAATTATGCAATTTTATTATCGAATCATCAAGCAAAGGATAAGCTTCAGTGGATCGCAGTATGGCAGCTGCTCAACCACTTACAACACCTTGCCTGTTACAAAAGTCGTTTACAATTGATTCTAGGCTTTGTCATTGTATTAAATAATGCTTTTATATGTAACTAGCGCGGCATCAGGTGATCAAAGATCCTCCCAATTTACTATGTTACAAATTACATTGGCATCACATCCATTGTCGTTTAAAAAGTAAATTATAAACTTTAAATGGTTTAGAAGCCATACAATGCAAATTGCCCCTTATTTATCATTGCAGTCCAGCACGGATACGACCTTAGAGGCGTTCAGGCATAATCCAACGGACGTAGCGTCATACCACTGTTCGCTCGAACAAGTATTGTGCCATTGGTCCGTACCTGCGGTTCCTCTCGTACTACGCAGGAATGCTGTCGCAACAACGTTTTGTCATTAGTAGGGTAAAACTAACCTGTCTCACGACGGTCTAAACCCAGCTCACGTTCCCTTGCATGGGTGAACAATCCAACGCTTGGTGAATTTTGCTTCACAATGATAGGAAGAGCCGACATCGAAGGATCAAAAAGCGACGTCGCTATGAACGCTTGGCCGCCACAAGCCAGTTATCCCTATGGTAACTTTTCTGACACCTCTTGTTAAAAACTCTTTAAACCAAAAGGATCGATAGGCCGAGCTTTTGCTGTCCCTGTGTGTACTGAACACCGAGATCAAGTCAGCATTTGCCCTTTTGCTCTATGTGTGGTTTCTGTCCGCACTGAGCTGGCCTTGGGACACCTCCGTTATTATTTGAGAGATGTACCGCCCCAGTCAAACTCCCTACCTGGCAATGTCCTTGAATTGGATCATACCTGAGTAATTGGAGTTATACCAAATTTTCAAATCAAAAATACATAAATGCACCGTTTTATTAAAGAATTTGTTTGCGAATATATAACAAACTCGTGATACTTTGATCAAGAAGCTTGCATCAAAACCCAATACCATAAGATATAATAAATATATCCGTATAATGGCTAGGAAATGATACACGTTCCATTTAATCAAGTAAGTAAGGAAACAATAAGAGTAGTGGTATTTCATTGGCGATACCAAACCGAGGTCTAATATCTCCCACTTATTCTACACCTCTTATGTCTCCTTACACTGCCAGATTAGAGTCAAGCTCAAAAGGGTCTTCTTTCCCCGCTAATTATTCCAAGCCCGTTCCCTTGGCTGTGGTTTCGCTAGATAGTAGATAGGGACAGTAGGAATCTCGTTAATCCATTCATGCGCGTCACTAATTAGATGACGAGGCATTTGGCTACCTTAAGAGAGTCATAGTTACTCCCGCCGTTGACCCGCGCTTACTTGAATTTCTTCACTTTGACATTCAGAGCACTGGGCAGAAATCACATTGTGTCAACACCCGCTAGGGCCATCACAATGCTTTGTTTTAATTAGACAGTCGGATTCCCCAAGTCCGTGCCAGTTCTGAATTGATTGTTAATTGATAATCGTTATAATTAATAAGAACTAATTGGTTTAACCCAATTAGTATTCTTAAAAATTTTAGCAAGAAAGTTCCACAATTGGCTACGTAACTAAACTATCCGGGGAACAAGTAACTAACATAAATGCTAGAAACTCTATTTACCCAGAACGAGCACATAAACCATGTTATTGTTTCCCAATCAAGCCCGACTATCTCAATCTTCAGAGCCAATCCTTATCCCGAAGTTACGGATCTAATTTGCCGACTTCCCTTACCTACATTATTCTATCGACTAGAGACTCTTCACCTTGGAGACCAGCTGCGGATATTGGTACGGCCTGTTGAGAAGTTTGCGTGTCCCCACCATAAATTTTCAAGGTCCGAGGAGAAAATATCGACACAACAGTATATGTCATGCTCTTCTAGCCCATCTACCATATCTCTCTGCGAAAGACTTCCATGGTAGTACGGCTATAAAACAGAAAAGAAAACTCTTCCGATATCTCTCGACGGCTTCTTTATGGTCGTTCCTGTTGCCAGGATGAGCACGAGGCCCATATTTAATAACAAACGGATACTCAACAGGTTACGGAATTGGAACCGTATTCCCTTTCGTTCAAAATTATTCAAGTATATTAATTTAGCTAGATTTTATATAATATATATATTTGTTTGGCATTTGTATTTTACTTGAAAATTTTCGGCTTTCGCCTTGAACTTAGGACCGACTAACTCGTGATCAACCACTGTTCACACGAAACCCTTCTCCACTTCAGTCCTCCAAGGTCTCATTCGATTATTTGCTACTACCACCAAGATCTGTACCAATGGCAGCTCCATGCAGGCTTACGCCAAACACTTCTACGCATACCATTGTACCTTCCTACTCACTAAAGTTTCAAAATTTATATTACAAGTAATATAAATCATCTACTTTAGCGGTAATGTATAGGTATACAACTTAAGCGCCATCCATTTTAAGGGCTAGTTGCTTCGGCAGGTGAGTTGTTACACACTCCTTAGCGGATTTCGACTTCCATGATCACCGTCCTGCTGTTTTAAGCAACCAACGCCTTTCATGGTATCTGCATGAGTTGTTAATTTGGGCACCGTAACATTACGTTTGGTTCATCCCACAGCGCCAGTTCTGCTTACCAAAAGTGGCCCACTGGGCACATTATATCATAACCTTGAACTTCATATCAAGAAAGTTAAGGTTCTTACCCATTTAAAGTTTGAGAATAGGTTAAGATCGTTTCGACCCTAAGGCCTCTAATCATTCGCTTTACCAGATAAGATTATTTTATATAATATTAAAATGCACCAGCTATCCTGAGGGAAACTTCGGAAGGAACCAGCTACTAGATGGTTCGATTGGTCTTTCGCCCCTATACTCAATTCTGACAATCGATTTGCACGTCAGAACTGTTTCGGTCTTCCATCAGGGTTTCCCC
The DNA here is from genome assembly GCF_025231255.1 of Drosophila biarmipes. Taxonomy (NCBI): domain Eukaryota; kingdom Metazoa; phylum Arthropoda; class Insecta; order Diptera; family Drosophilidae; genus Drosophila; species Drosophila biarmipes. The sequence continues at coordinate 37,882 of NW_026114545.1, read as the reverse complement.
TGACTTCAACCTGATCAAGTATAGTTCACCATCTTTCGGGTCACAGCATATATGCTCAAGGTACGTTCCAGTTAGAGGCATAAATAATATAAATATCATTATACATAACTATATAGAACGCCCCGGGATTGTGTTAATTAGCTATAAATAGTTAAAAAACTAATCCCATTATTAGTCAAGTTAATTACGCTATTAGGTTTATATCCCAATAACTTGCACATATGTTAGACTCCTTGGTCCGTGTTTCAAGACGGGTCCCGAAGGTATCCTGAATCTTTCGCATTGTTAATCCTACAAGTGCATATAATAAACACAAAAATCAATGATAATTATGCCATTATATAATTCCGAAAAATTAACGCACTGTATTCATATAAATCTATCAGCACTTTATCAAATTAATAACATTTATTCTGTGTTAAAATGCAAGCAAATTAATTTGAATAAACTATAAGTTATATTTTATGATAAATTTGGTATGCTAATAGATTACAATGTCCTTATATGGAAAAAATGCACACTATTATCATAATATTGTTTAAATATTACAATTCTAATGATGAATTTTCCATAACGGATATTCAGGTTCATCGGGCTTAACCTCTAAGCAGTTTCACGTACTGTTTAACTCTCTATTCAGAGTTCTTTTCAACTTTCCCTCACGGTACTTGTTTACTATCGGTCTCATGGTTATATTTAGTTTTAGATGGAGTTTACCACCCACTTAGTGCTGCACTATCAAGCAACACGACTCTTTGGAAACATCATCTAGTAATCATTAACGTTATACGGGCCTGGCACCCTCTATGGGTAAATGGCCTCATTTAAGAAGGACTTAAATCGTTAATTTCTCATACTAGAATATTGACGCTCCATACACTGCATCTCACATTTGCCATATAGACAAAGTGACTTAGTGCTGAACTGATTTCTTTTCGCTCGCCGCTACTAAGAAAATCCTTGTTAGTTTCTTTTCCTCCCCTAATTAATATGCTTAAATTCAGGGGGTAGTCCCATATGAGTTGAGGTTGTGTATAACTTTTATATGCAATTAATTCTTTATATATAATGATAAAACATTTTATTAAATTCGTTATATTAATAATATCTGTATATAAATGGCATTTGTTTGATTTAACGAATCAACGAAGAACAATAATATTGTCAACGGTTTTCTATTTTCTAATCATTAATAAGAGACAATTCTAGATAAATTTTTATGCTAGACATTTCTCAGTATCATTTGATTGAAAAAGAAAATATTTCTCTTCGTTTTTCACATTCAAATTATTTACTAATGTGAGATAATGTTTTTCATATATTTTTTAATATTATGAATAAAATAATTAAATTATTATTATCCAATAATATACCATATGCTTATAAAATTTCATTATAAAATTTGTATAAGCAACTTAATTAGCATAGTCTTACAACCCTCAACCATATGTAGTCCAAGCAGCACTATAAAATTAATTAAAGTACATAACAGCATGGACTGCGATATGCGTTCAAAATGTCGATGTTCATGTGTCCTGCAGTTCACACGATGACGCACAGTTTGCTGCGTTCTTCATCGACCCATGAGCCGAGTGATCCACCGCTTAGAGTTTTATAAATTGGTTTCTTAATTTTGTCAAATATGTTTTTATTGAAAGAAATTAAAAATACACCATTTTACTGGCATATATCAATTCCTTCAATAAATTTATTTTTATACCTAAAACGAATGCTGCGAAATGTCTTAGTTTTATATAACCAATATATATCAAAGTATTTCTTTTTAAATTGCATTTATTGTAAATAAATATATATATATATATATTAATACTTTTTTAGCGATATAAATTGAAATTTATATAAAACATTAACCTGTATAAAACCAGGTACAACATTGTACATTTTAGGTTGTTGCATTATCCAATGTATGCGCATAACTGAGATGAACAATACATATCGCAACGCGTGTATATTATGGTCCATATACACACAGTATTTTAATTGTGTTTATATACAATAATAATTTAATATTATTATTTTAATAATTCGATTTGCTTGTTCGAATTTTTATTTGTTTGTTTTGGCTGCTTATTATTTCTCTCATATGTATTAAATACAATATATAATTTTAATATTTGCATTATTTCGATTTGCTTGTTCGAAATTTCATTTGATCTATATTAGATCATATACATTTTGGCAATTCATATTTTATTTGTATTACTATAATGTATTTATTATAATATAAACAAATATTTTATTAACGGTAAGGATATACAATAATAATTTAATATTATTATTTTAATAATTCGATTTGCTTGTTCGAATTTTTATTTGTTTGCTTTGGCTGCTTATTATTTCTCTCATATGTATTAAATACAATATATAATTTTAATATTTGCATTATTTCGATTTGCTTGTTCGAAATTTTATTTGATCTATATTAGATCTCATATACATTTTGGCAATTCATATTTTATTTGTATTATTATAATGTATTTATTATAATATAAACAAATATTTTATTAACGGTAAGGATATACAATAATAATTTAATATTATTATTTTAATAATTCGATTTGCTTGTTCGAATTTTTATTTGTTTGCTTTGGCTGCTTATTAATTTCTCTCATATGTATTAAATACAATATATAATTTTAATATTTGCATTATTTCGATTTGCTTGTTCGAAATTTCATTTGATCTATAATAGATCTCATATACATTTTGGCAATTCATATTTTATTTGTAATACTATAATGTATTTATTATAATATAAACAAATATTTTATTAACGGTAAGGATATTAAAACATTAATGATCCTTCCGCAGGTTCACCTACGGAAACCTTGTTACGACTTTTACTTCCTCTAAATAATCAAGTTCGGTCAACTTTTGCGAAACAACCGTAACACGCAAGGCGTCACAGTGATCACGTCCGGAGACCTCACTAAATAATTCAATCGGTAGTAGCGACGGGCGGTGTGTACAAAGGGCAGGGACGTAATCAATGCGAGTTAATGACTCACACTTACTGGGAATTCCAAGTTCATGTGAACAGTTTCAGTTCACAATCCCAAGCATGAAAGTGGTTCAGCGGTTTACCCGGACCTCTCGGTCTAGGAAATACACGTTGATACTTTCATTGTAGCGCGCGTGCAGCCCAGGACATCTAAGGGCATCACAGACCTGTTATTGCTCAATCTCATTATTGCTAGACGCAATTTGTCCATTTAAGAAGCTAGTGTCCTTATAATGGGACAAACCAACAGGTACGGCTCCACTTATATAAACACATTCAAACACAATAAACATTTTACTGCCACCATGAATGAAGGCTATATAAGCTTCAACACCATAATCCTGAAGATATCTATTTAATATATTTGAGTCTCGTTCGTTATCGGAATTAACCAGACAAATCACTCCACGAACTAAGAACGGCCATGCACCACCACCCATAGATTCGAGAAAGAGCTATCAATCTGTCTTACACACTTATGTTCGGACCTGGTAAGTTTTCCCGTGTTGAGTCAAATTAAGCCGCAGGCTCCACTCCTGGTGGTGCCCTTCCGTCAATTCCTTTAAGTTTCAGCTTTGCAACCATACTTCCCCCGGAGCCCAAAAGCTTTGGTTTCCCGGGAAGCGACTGAGAGAGCCATAAAAGTAGCTACACCCAATTGCTAGCTGGCATCGTTTATGGTTAGAACTAGGGCGGTATCTGATCGCCTTCGAACCTCTAACTTTCGTTCTTGATTAATGAAAACATCTTTGGCAAATGCTTTCGCTTAAGTTAGTCTTACGACGGTCCAAGAATTTCACCTCTCGCGTCGTAATACTAATGCCCCCAAACTGCTTCTATTAATCATTACCTCTTGATCTGAAAACCAATGAAAGCAGAACAGAGGTCTTATTTCATTATCCCATGCACAGAATATTCAGGCATTTGAAGCCTGCTTTAAGCACTCTAATTTGTTCAAAGTAATTGTACCGGCCCACAATAACACTCGTTTAAGAGCACTAATGCAGGTTTTTAAATAGGAGGAACATATGAAAAAATACAAGTATCTAAGCACATGTAAGAACTCCACCGGTAATACGCTTACATACATAAAGGTATAGTACTAACCACAATTGTAAGTTGTACTACCCGTATGAAGCACAAGTTCAACTACGAACGTTTTAACCGCAACAACTTTAATATACGCTATTGGAGCTGGAATTACCGCGGCTGCTGGCACCAGACTTGCCCTCCAATTGGTCCTTGTTAAAGGATTTAAAGTGTACTCATTCCAATTACAGGGCCTCGGATATGAGTCCTGTATTGTTATTTTTCGTCACTACCTCCCCGAGCTGGGAGTGGGTAATTTACGCGCCTGCTGCCTTCCTTAGATGTGGTAGCCGTTTCTCAGGCTCCCTCTCCGGAATCGAACCCTGATTCCCCGTTACCCGTTGCAACCATGGTAGTCCTAGATACTACCATCAAAAGTTGATAGGGCAGACATTTGAAAGATCTGTCGTCGGTACAAGACCATACGATCTGCATGTTATCTAGAGTTCAACCAATATAACGATCTTGCGATCGCTTGGTTTTAGCCTAATAAAAGCACATGTTCCATAAGGTTCATGTTTTAATTGCATGTATTAGCTCTAGAATTACCACAGTTATCCAAGTAACTGTTAACGATCTAAGGAACCATAACTGATATAATGAGCCTTTTGCGGTTTCACTTTTAATTCGTGTGTACTTAGACATGCATGGCTTAATCTTTGAGACAAGCATATAACTACTGGCAGGATCAACCAGAATAATGTTTTTATTCATATTTCATTCATATTTTTTGAATAGAAATTAGCAATATATATGTTGTTATAGATTTTATTTCTATCGAATACGGCCATTTTTATATAGCATTCGTATACGTTTGTTTTCCAATTTATACTTGTTTCGCCACTAATAATAACAAGTTTTTATTGATGTCAAAAAGAATCATATTCTTTATAAACACAATATTTATTTTTCATATATTTTCTTTATATATGCACATTTCATTCTAAAATATCATTTTTGTTCGACATACATAATATATTGTATCCACACATGTACAATTTTTGTTTAACCAATATAAGATATTGAGTTAATCATTTGTATTTTGACGATAAATTTAAAATTTATCTATATATATCCATATAAGTCTCTGGTAATATATAAAATAGAACCGAGTGTATATATATAATTATTACTACTATATTTATTTCTTAAATAATATATACTTATATATTATTTATATATATACTCTTTATTATATATTATATAATTTCTTAAATAACTCTCTTAATAGCTATTTTTTATTATCAACAATATAAGTTGATATTAATATTGAAAATGTATTCATAATTACATTTTTATATTTCTTTGGTAGACTTTTATGTACTATTATTATTTAATAATACACATATAATATAAATCATGTTAGCCTACCTCCTAAAATTAACGATAAAATTCGGAAACAATTTGTTATTCTATGTACAATAGAAACTTGGCCTTTGTTTCAACGTTATTATCTTTGGGCTTAAAATATTAACCGCGGAGCCAAGTCTCGTATTCAAATAAATGAATAAAGAAACAAATTTGACGGATAATATCTTCTCTACTGACATATGTCAATAGCAGACGGCCGGCCCATTGACCATCCTATAGTAGTTTTTGGACACGCTGTCTCCCATTCGGGTATATTCAATTTACTTTGCCACTCACCCATATAGTGTTCTCTTATATAATAAGACAACGCACTTTTATATTCATTATATGGATATATTGCCTTCCTCATATTTGCCACACCACCTATAGTAGTTTTTGGACACGCTGTCTCCCATTCGGGTATATTCAATTTACTTTGCCACTCACCCATATAGTGTTCTCTTATATAATAAGAAAACGCACTTTTATTTTCATTATATGGATATATTGCCTTCCTCATATTTGCCACACCACCTATAGTAGTTTTTGGACACGCTGTCTCCCATTCGGGTATATTCAATTTACTTTGCCACTCACCCATATAGTGTTCTCTTATATAATAAGAAAACGCACTTTTATTTTCATTATATGGATATATTGCCTTCCTCATATTTGCCACACCACCTATAGTAGTTTTTGGACACGCTGTCTCCCATTCGGGTATATTCAATTCTCTTTGCCACTCACCCTTATAGTATTCTCTTATTTAATAAGAATACTAAAATACTTCTCATATTATAGATGTAATCTATTAACTTCTCAATATCCATACGGTTTATGTATGGTATTGACAAAATCCTATGCATTTGCATAAGATTTATTTTGCCACAATTTATAGTACTAGTGCCGCCCTCACTAGGTATAAATATCTCATTTCGCTAGTAGTGTATGGGCAAATTCTACTAGCTATTCTCATAAATATGTCACTTATATGCCATATCTATACAATTCATGCACTTTTATATGTATATTTGCTATATTATACATTATTATGCCTTATAGGTATTATACCTATAAGCCACATCCATACGATTGCTTAATATAAATATATGTATAATTTTTTATACATATTTTTTTTTTATTTATGTATGGTTTTTTATTCATATCCATATACTGTATTCACTTTTATATGGATATGATTGGCGTTTTATATAGTATTGACAAAATCATAAGTTTGACCAATACGAGGAGAGGTCCGCCAACGACCACCTCCCTATAGGTGTTTTTGGACACGCTGTCTCCCATTCGACTGCTTACTATACTAGGGGCTACCCGCTCCGTATGATATTCTCTCATATAACAAGAGAATGCAAGAAATATTCGTATTTTATGAATATAATCCATTTATTTTTCAATATCCATACGTTTTACTTAGTTTTTTGTACGGTATTGACAAAATCCTATGCATTTGCATAAGATTTATTTTGCCACAATTTATAGTACTAGTGCCGCCCTCACTAGGTATAAATATCTCATTTCGCTAGTAGTGTATGGGGAAATTCTACTAGCTATTCTCATAAATATGTCACTTATATGCCATATCTATACAATTCATGCACTTTTATATGTATATTTGCTATATTATACATTATTATGCCTTATAGGTATTATACCTATAAGCCACATCCATACGATTGCTTAATATAAATATATGTATAATTTTTTATACATATTTTTTTTTTATTTTTGTATGGTTTTTTATTCATATCCATATACTGTATTCAATTTTATATGGATATGATTGGCGTTTTATATAGTATTGACAAAATCATAAGTTTGACCAATACGAGGAGAGGTCCGCCAACGACCACCTCCCTATAGGTGTTTTTGGACACGCTGTCTCCCATTCGACTGCTTACTATACTAGGGGCTACCCGCTCCGTATGATATTCTCTCATATAACAAGAGAATGCAAGAAATATTCGTATTTTATGAATATAATCCATTTATTTTTCAATATCCATACGTTTTACTTAGTTTTTTGTACGGTATTGACAAAATCCTATGCATTTGCATAAGATTTATTTTGCCACAATTTATAGTACTAGTGCCGCCCTCACTAGGTATAAATATCTCATTTCGCTAGTAGTGTATGGGCAAATTCTACTAGCTATTCTCATAAATATGTCACTTATATGCCATATCTATACAATTCATGCACTTTTATATGTATATTTGCTATATTATACATTATTATGCCTTATAGGTATTATACCTATAAGCCACATCCATACGATTGCTTAATATAAATATATGTATAATTTTTTATACATATTTTTTTTTATTTATGTATGGTTTTTTATTCATATCCATATACTGTATTCACTTTTATATGGATATGATTGGCGTTTTATATAGTATTGACAAAATCATAAGTTTGACCAATACGAGGAGAGGTCCGCCAACGACCACCTCCCTATAGGTGTTTTTGGACACGCTGTCTCCCATTCGACTGCTTACTATACTAGGGGCTACCCGCTCCGTATGATATTCTCTCATATAACAAGAGAATGCAAGAAATATTCGTATTTTATGAATATAATCCATTTATTTTTCAATATCCATACGTTTTACTTAGTTTTTTGTACGGTATTGACAAAATCCTATGCATTTGCATAAGATTTATTTTGCCACAATTTATAGTACTAGTGCCGCCCTCACTAGGTATAAATATCTCATTTCGCTAGTAGTGTATGGGCAAATTCTACTAGCTATTCTCATAAATATGTCACTTATATGCCATATCTATACAATTCATGCACTTTTATATGTATATTTGCTATATTATACATTATTATGCCTTATAGGTATTATACCTATAAGCCACATCCATACGATTGCTTAATATAAATATATGTATAATTTTTTATACATATTTTTTTTTATTTATGTATGGTTTTTTATTCATATCCATATACTGTATTCACTTTTATATGGATATGATTGGCGTTTTATATAGTATTGACAAAATCATAAGTTTGACCAATACGAGGAGAGGTCCGCCAACGACCACCTCCCTATAGGTGTTTTTGGACACGCTGTCTCCCATTCGACTGCTTACTATACTAGGGGCTGCCCGCTCCGTATGATATTCTCTCGTATAACAAGAGAATGCAAGAAATATTCGTATTTTATGAATATAATCCATTTATTTTTCAATATCCATACGTTTTACTTAGTTTTTTGTACGGTATTGACAAAATCCTATGCATTTGCATAAGATTTATTTTGCCACAATTTATAGTACTAGTGCCGCCCTCACTAGGTATAAATATCTCATTTCGCTAGTAGTGTATGGGCAAATTCTACTAGCTATTCTCATAAATGCCTTCTTTATGCCATATCTATACAATTTATGCACTTTTATATGTATATTTGCTAATATTATACATTATTATGCCTTATAGGTATTATACCTATAAGCCATATACATACGATTTCATTTTTTTATTTATATATGGTTTTGTATTTATAACCATATACCGTATTTACTTTTATAAGGATATGATTGGCGTTTTATATAGTATTGACAAAATTATAAGTTTGACAAACACTTTTTTAAGTCTTTTAGTTAAAATTGTCATTTTTAATTGACTATCTAAACACTAGATATATTTGCACATGGAGCAAAGAGTATAAAAATTGGTCGCGTCACTAATAATATCGCGATACATTTTTACTACCATCAAAATACCACATACGTTTATATGTCCTCTTTATTTAATTTGGTTTCTAAACCTCAGGAATAGTTTTAATTATATGTGCGCTCTAAGTTGAATGAATTTCTTGAATCTCTTTACTTGAATTTCTAAGACTTAAAAATATTTATAAATAGATGTCCTATTGCATAATATTTTTTTATCGCTTCACTTATAAAATAACGATCCTGCCTTTCTACCTTTGAATAAACATTCATATAAACATGGAGAAAAAAACGTTCGCGTCACTAACAGTATGTGACGATAAAATTTTGCTAACATTAAAAGGAACATATTTTTATATGTCAACTCTTAGTTGAATTGGTCTATTGCTTAAGATTCTAGACCTTAGGAATATTTTTATATTATATGTTTGCCAATCTTCGCGTCACTAAAAAGATGACGATTCATATTGTTATTATTAGATGGTCGAGTTGTACTTATATTGATATGTTAATCAAATTGGTCTCTTACTTGAAAATCTAGACCTTAGGAATATTTTTATATTATATGTTTGCCAATCTTCGCGTCACTAATAAGATGACGATTCATATTATTATTAGATGGTCGAGTTGTACTTATATTGATATGTTAATCAAATTGGTCTCTTACTTGAAAATCTAGACCTTAGGAATATTTTTATATTATATGTTTGCCAATCTTCGCGTCACTAATAAGATGACGATTCATATTATTATTAGATGGTCGAGTTGTACTTATATTGATATGTTAATCAAATTGGTCTCTTACTTGAAAATCTAGACCTTAGGAATATTTTTATATTATATGTTTGCCAATCTTCGCGTCACTAATAAGATGACGATTCATATTGTTATTATTAGATGGTCGAGTTGTACTTATATTGATATGTTAATCAAATTGGTCTCTTACTTGAAAATCTAGACCTTAGGAATATTTTTATATTATATGTTTGCCAATCTTCGCGTCACTAATAAGATGACGATTCATATTGTTATTATTAGATGGTCGAGTTGTACTTATATTGATATGTTAATCAAATTGGTCTCTTACTTGAAAATCTAGACCTTAGGAATATTTTTATATTATATGTTTGCCAATCTTCGCGTCACTAATAAGATGACGATTCATATTGTTATTATTAGATGGTCGAGTTGTACTTATATTGATATGTTAATCAAATTGGTCTCTTACTTGAAAATCTAGACCTTAGGAATGTAATATATAAAGGATTAAAAATTCGCCACAAAGCCAAGCAAACAATCAATGCATACAAATAGATTGTTGGTTGAACTTTATATAAGAAGTTCAACACAACAAATAAATTATGCAATTTTATTATCGAATCATCAAGCAAAGGATAAGCTTCAGTGGATCGCAGTATGGCAGCTGCTCAACCACTTACAACACCTTGCCTGTTACAAAAGTCGTTTACAATTGATTCTAGGCTTTGTCATTGTATTAAATAATGCTTTTATATGTAACTAGCGCGGCATCAGGTGATCAAAGATCCTCCCAATTTACTATGTTACAAATTACATTGGCATCACATCCATTGTCGTTTAAAAAGTAAATTATAATCTTTAAATGGTTTAGAAGCCATACAATGCAAATTGCCCCTTATTTATCATTGCAGTCCAGCACGGATACGACCTTAGAGGCGTTCAGGCATAATCCAACGGACGTAGCGTCATACCACTGTTCGCTCGAACAAGTATTGTGCCATTGGTCCGTACCTGCGGTTCCTCTCGTACTACGCAGGAATGCTGTCGCAACAACGTTTTGTCATTAGTAGGGTAAAACTAACCTGTCTCACGACGGTCTAAACCCAGCTCACGTTCCCTTGCATGGGTGAACAATCCAACGCTTGGTGAATTTTGCTTCACAATGATAGGAAGAGCCGACATCGAAGGATCAAAAAGCGACGTCGCTATGAACGCTTGGCCGCCACAAGCCAGTTATCCCTATGGTAACTTTTCTGACACCTCTTGTTAAAAACTCTTTAAACCAAAAGGATCGATAGGCCGAGCTTTTGCTGTCCCTGTGTGTACTGAACACCGAGATCAAGTCAGCATTTGCCCTTTTGCTCTATGTGTGGTTTCTGTCCGCACTGAGCTGGCCTTGGGACACCTCCGTTATTATTTGAGAGATGTACCGCCCCAGTCAAACTCCCTACCTGGCAATGTCCTTGAATTGGATCATACCTGAGTAATTGGAGTTATACCAAATTTTCAAATCAAAAATACATAAATGCACCGTTTTATTAAAGAATTTGTTTGCGAATATATAACAAACTCGTGATACTTTGATCAAGAAGCTTGCATCAAAACCCAATACCATAAGATATAATAAATATATCCGTATAATGGCTAGGAAATGATACACGTTCCATTTAATCAAGTAAGTAAGGAAACAATAAGAGTAGTGGTATTTCATTGGCGATACCAAACCGAGGTCTAATATCTCCCACTTATTCTACACCTCTTATGTCTCCTTACACTGCCAGATTAGAGTCAAGCTCAAAAGGGTCTTCTTTCCCCGCTAATTATTCCAAGCCCGTTCCCTTGGCTGTGGTTTCGCTAGATAGTAGATAGGGACAGTAGGAATCTCGTTAATCCATTCATGCGCGTCACTAATTAGATGACGAGGCATTTGGCTACCTTAAGAGAGTCATAGTTACTCCCGCCGTTGACCCGCGCTTACTTGAATTTCTTCACTTTGACATTCAGAGCACTGGGCAGAAATCACATTGTGTCAACACCCGCTAGGGCCATCACAATGCTTTGTTTTAATTAGACAGTCGGATTCCCCAAGTCCGTGCCAGTTCTGAATTGATTGTTAATTGATAATCGTTATAATTAATAAGAACTAATTGGTTTAACCCAATTAGTATTCTTAAAAATTTTAGCAAGAAAGTTCCACAATTGGCTACGTAACTAAACTATCCGGGGAACAAGTAACTAACATAAATGCTAGAAACTCTATTTACCCAGAACGAGCACATAAACCATGTTATTGTTTCCCAATCAAGCCCGACTATCTCAATCTTCAGAGCCAATCCTTATCCCGAAGTTACGGATCTAATTTGCCGACTTCCCTTACCTACATTATTCTATCGACTAGAGACTCTTCACCTTGGAGACCAGCTGCGGATATTGGTACGGCCTGTTGAGAAGTTTGCGTGTCCCCACCATAAATTTTCAAGGTCCGAGGAGAAAATATCGACACAACAGTATATGTCATGCTCTTCTAGCCCATCTACCATATCTCTCTGCGAAAGACTTCCATGGTAGTACGGCTATAAAACAGAAAAGAAAACTCTTCCGATATCTCTCGACGGCTTCTTTATGGTCGTTCCTGTTGCCAGGATGAGCACGAGGCCCATATTTAATAACAAACGGATACTCAACAGGTTACGGAATTGGAACCGTATTCCCTTTCGTTCAAAATTATTCAAGTATATTAATTTAGCTAGATTTTATATAATATATATATTTGTTTGGCATTTGTATTTTACTTGAAAATTTTCGGCTTTCGCCTTGAACTTAGGACCGACTAACTCGTGATCAACCACTGTTCACACGAAACCCTTCTCCACTTCAGTCCTCCAAGGTCTCATTCGATTATTTGCTACTACCACCAAGATCTGTACCAATGGCAGCTCCATGCAGGCTTACGCCAAACACTTCTACGCATACCATTGTACCTTCCTACTCACTAAAGTTTCAAAATTTATATTACAAGTAATATAAATCATCTACTTTAGCGGTAATGTATAGGTATACAACTTAAGCGCCATCCATTTTAAGGGCTAGTTGCTTCGGCAGGTGAGTTGTTACACACTCCTTAGCGGATTTCGACTTCCATGATCACCGTCCTGCTGTTTTAAGCAACCAACGCCTTTCATGGTATCTGCATGAGTTGTTAATTTGGGCACCGTAACATTACGTTTGGTTCATCCCACAGCGCCAGTTCTGCTTACCAAAAGTGGCCCACTGGGCACATTATATCATAACCTTGAACTTCATATCAAGAAAGTTAAGGTTCTTACCCATTTAAAGTTTGAGAATAGGTTAAGATCGTTTCGACCCTAAGGCCTCTAATCATTCGCTTTACCAGATAAGATTATTTTATATAATATTAAAATGCACCAGCTATCCTGAGGGAAACTTCGGAAGGAACCAGCTACTAGATGGTTCGATTGGTCTTTCGCCCCTATACTCAATTCTGACAATCGATTTGCACGTCAGAACTGTTTCGGTCTTCCATCAGGGTTTCCCCTGACTTCAACCTGATCAAGTATAGTTCACCATCTTTCGGGTCACAGCATATATGCTCAAGGTACGTTCCAGTTAGAGGCATAAATAATATAAATATCATTATACATAACTATATAGAACGCCCCGGGATTGTGTTAATTAGCTATAAATAGTTAAAAAACTAATCCCATTATTAGTCAAGTTAATTACGCTATTAGGTTTATATCCCAATAACTTGCACATATGTTAGACTCCTTGGTCCGTGTTTCAAGACGGGTCCCGAAGGTATCCTGAATCTTTCGCATTGTTAATCCTACAAGTGCATATAATAAACACAAAAATCAATGATAATTATGCCATTATATAATTCCGAAAAATTAACGCACTGTATTCATATAAATCTATCAGCACTTTATCAAATTAATAACATTTATTCTGTGTTAAAATGCAAGCAAATTAATTTGAATAAACTATAAGTTATATTTTATGATAAATTTGGTATGCTAATAGATTACAATGTCCTTATATGGAAAAAATGCACACTATTATCATAATATTGTTTAAATATTACAATTCTAATGATGAATTTTCCATAACGGATATTCAGGTTCATCGGGCTTAACCTCTAAGCAGTTTCACGTACTGTTTAACTCTCTATTCAGAGTTCTTTTCAACTTTCCCTCACGGTACTTGTTTACTATCGGTCTCATGGTTATATTTAGTTTTAGATGGAGTTTACCACCCACTTAGTGCTGCACTATCAAGCAACACGACTCTTTGGAAACATCATCTAGTAATCATTAACGTTATACGGGCCTGGCACCCTCTATGGGTAAATGGCCTCATTTAAGAAGGACTTAAATCGTTAATTTCTCATACTAGAATATTGACGCTCCATACACTGCATCTCACATTTGCCATATAGACAAAGTGACTTAGTGCTGAACTGATTTCTTTTCGCTCGCCGCTACTAAGAAAATCCTTGTTAGTTTCTTTTCCTCCCCTAATTAATATGCTTAAATTCAGGGGGTAGTCCCATATGAGTTGAGGTTGTGTATAACTTTTATATGCAATTAATTCTTTATATATAATGATAAAACATTTTATTAAATTCGTTATATTAATAATATCTGTATATAAATGGCATTTGTTTGATTTAACGAATCAACGAAGAACAATAATATTGTCAACGGTTTTCTATTTTCTAATCATTAATAAGAGACAATTCTAGATAAATTTTTATGCTAGACATTTCTCAGTATCATTTGATTGAAAAAGAAAATATTTCTCTTCGTTTTTCACATTCAAATTATTTACTAATGTGAGATAATGTTTTTCATATATTTTTTAATATTATGAATAAAATAATTAAATTATTATTATCCAATAATATACCATATGCTTATAAAATTTCATTATAAAATTTGTATAAGCAACTTAATTAGCATAGTCTTACAACCCTCAACCATATGTAGTCCAAGCAGCACTATAAAATTAATTAAAGTACATAACAGCATGGACTGCGATATGCGTTCAAAATGTCGATGTTCATGTGTCCTGCAGTTCACACGATGACGCACAGTTTGCTGCGTTCTTCATCGACCCATGAGCCGAGTGATCCACCGCTTAGAGTTTTATAAATTGGTTTCTTAATTTTGTCAAATATGTTTTTATTGAAAGAAATTAAAAATACACCATTTTACTGGCATATATCAATTCCTTCAATAAATTTATTTTTATACCTAAAACGAATGCTGCGAAATGTCTTAGTTTTATATAACCAATATATATCAAAGTATTTCTTTTTAAATTGCATTTATTGTAAATAAATATATATATATATATATTAATACTTTTTTAGCGATATAAATTGAAATTTATATAAAACATTAACCTGTATAAAACCAGGTACAACATTGTACATTTTAGGTTGTTGCATTATCCAATGTATGCGCATAACTGAGATGAACAATACATATCGCAACGCGTGTATATTATGGTCCATATACACACAGTATTTTAATTGTGTTTGTATACAATAATAATTTAATATTATTATTTTAATAATTCGATTTGCTTGTTCGAATTTTTATTTGTTTGTTTTGGCTGCTTATTATTTCTCTCATATGTATTAAATACAATATATAATTTTAATATTTGCATTATTTCGATTTGCTTGTTCGAAATTTCATTTGATCTATATTAGATCATATACATTTTGGCAATTCATATTTTATTTGTATTACTATAATGTATTTATTATAATATAAACAAATATTTTATTAACGGTAAGGATATACAATAATAATTTAATATTATTATTTTAATAATTCGATTTGCTTGTTCGAATTTTTATTTGTTTGCTTTGGCTGCTTATTATTTCTCTCATATGTATTAAATACAATATATAATTTTAATATTTGCATTATTTCGATTTGCTTGTTCGAAATTTTATTTGATCTATATTAGATCTCATATACATTTTGGCAATTCATATTTTATTTGTATTATTATAATGTATTTATTATAATATAAACAAATATTTTATTAACGGTAAGGATATACAATAATAATTTAATATTATTATTTTAATAATTCGATTTGCTTGTTCGAATTTTTATTTGTTTGCTTTGGCTGCTTATTAATTTCTCTCATATGTATTAAATACAATATATAATTTTAATATTTGCATTATTTCGATTTGCTTGTTCGAAATTTCATTTGATCTATAATAGATCTCATATACATTTTGGCAATTCATATTTTATTTGTAATACTATAATGTATTTATTATAATATAAACAAATATTTTATTAACGGTAAGGATATTAAAACATTAATGATCCTTCCGCAGGTTCACCTACGGAAACCTTGTTACGACTTTTACTTCCTCTAAATAATCAAGTTCGGTCAACTTTTGCGAAACAACCGTAACACGCAAGGCGTCACAGTGATCACGTCCGGAGACCTCACTAAATAATTCAATCGGTAGTAGCGACGGGCGGTGTGTACAAAGGGCAGGGACGTAATCAATGCGAGTTAATGACTCACACTTACTGGGAATTCCAAGTTCATGTGAACAGTTTCAGTTCACAATCCCAAGCATGAAAGTGGTTCAGCGGTTTACCCGGACCTCTCGGTCTAGGAAATACACGTTGATACTTTCATTGTAGCGCGCGTGCAGCCCAGGACATCTAAGGGCATCACAGACCTGTTATTGCTCAATCTCATTATTGCTAGACGCAATTTGTCCATTTAAGAAGCTAGTGTCCTTATAATGGGACAAACCAACAGGTACGGCTCCACTTATATAAACACATTCAAACACAATAAACATTTTACTGCCACCATGAATGAAGGCTATATAAGCTTCAACACCATAATCCTGAAGATATCTATTTAATATATTTGAGTCTCGTTCGTTATCGGAATTAACCAGACAAATCACTCCACGAACTAAGAACGGCCATGCACCACCACCCATAGATTCGAGAAAGAGCTATCAATCTGTCTTACACACTTATGTTCGGACCTGGTAAGTTTTCCCGTGTTGAGTCAAATTAAGCCGCAGGCTCCACTCCTGGTGGTGCCCTTCCGTCAATTCCTTTAAGTTTCAGCTTTGCAACCATACTTCCCCCGGAGCCCAAAAGCTTTGGTTTCCCGGGAAGCGACTGAGAGAGCCATAAAAGTAGCTACACCCAATTGCTAGCTGGCATCGTTTATGGTTAGAACTAGGGCGGTATCTGATCGCCTTCGAACCTCTAACTTTCGTTCTTGATTAATGAAAACATCTTTGGCAAATGCTTTCGCTTAAGTTAGTCTTACGACGGTCCAAGAATTTCACCTCTCGCGTCGTAATACTAATGCCCCCAAACTGCTTCTATTAATCATTACCTCTTGATCTGAAAACCAATGAAAGCAGAACAGAGGTCTTATTTCATTATCCCATGCACAGAATATTCAGGCATTTGAAGCCTGCTTTAAGCACTCTAATTTGTTCAAAGTAATTGTACCGGCCCACAATAACACTCGTTTAAGAGCACTAATGCAGGTTTTTAAATAGGAGGAACATATGAAAAAATACAAGTATCTAAGCACATGTAAGAACTCCACCGGTAATACGCTTACATACATAAAGGTATAGTACTAACCACAATTGTAAGTTGTACTACCCGTATGAAGCACAAGTTCAACTACGAACGTTTTAACCGCAACAACTTTAATATACGCTATTGGAGCTGGAATTACCGCGGCTGCTGGCACCAGACTTGCCCTCCAATTGGTCCTTGTTAAAGGATTTAAAGTGTACTCATTCCAATTACAGGGCCTCGGATATGAGTCCTGTATTGTTATTTTTCGTCACTACCTCCCCGAGCTGGGAGTGGGTAATTTACGCGCCTGCTGCCTTCCTTAGATGTGGTAGCCGTTTCTCAGGCTCCCTCTCCGGAATCGAACCCTGATTCCCCGTTACCCGTTGCAACCATGGTAGTCCTAGATACTACCATCAAAAGTTGATAGGGCAGACATTTGAAAGATCTGTCGTCGGTACAAGACCATACGATCTGCATGTTATCTAGAGTTCAACCAATATAACGATCTTGCGATCGCTTGGTTTTAGCCTAATAAAAGCACATGTTCCATAAGGTTCATGTTTTAATTGCATGTATTAGCTCTAGAATTACCACAGTTATCCAAGTAACTGTTAACGATCTAAGGAACCATAACTGATATAATGAGCCTTTTGCGGTTTCACTTTTAATTCGTGTGTACTTAGACATGCATGGCTTAATCTTTGAGACAAGCATATAACTACTGGCAGGATCAACCAGAATAATGTTTTTATTCATATTTCATTCATATTTTTTGAATAGAAATTAGCAATATATATGTTGTTATAGATTTTATTTCTATCGAATACGGCCATTTTTATATAGCATTCGTATACGTTTGTTTTCCAATTTATACTTGTTTCGCCACTAATAATAACAAGTTTTTATTGATGTCAAAAAGAATCATATTCTTTATAAACACAATATTTATTTTTCATATATTTTCTTTATATATGCACATTTCATTCTAAAATATCATTTTTGTTCGACATACATAATATATTGTATCCACACATGTACAATTTTTGTTTAACCAATATAAGATATTGAGTTAATCATTTGTATTTTGACGATAAATTTAAAATTTATCTATATATATCCATATAAGTCTCTGGTAATATATAAAATAGAACCGAGTGTATATATATAATTATTACTACTATATTTATTTCTTAAATAATATATACTTATATATTATTTATATATATACTCTTTATTATATATTATATAATTTCTTAAATAACTCTCTTAATAGCTATTTTTTATTATCAACAATATAAGTTGATATTAATATTGAAAATGTATTCATAATTACATTTTTATATTTCTTTGGTAGACTTTTATGTACTATTATTATTTAATAATACACATATAATATAAATCATGTTAGCCTACCTCCTAAAATTAACGATAAAATTCGGAAACAATTTGTTATTCTATGTACAATAGAAACTTGGCCTTTGTTTCAACGTTATTATCTTTGGGCTTAAAATATTAACCGCGGAGCCAAGTCTCGTATTCAAATAAATGAATAAAGAAACAAATTTGACGGATAATATCTTCTCTACTGACATATGTCAATAGCAGACGGCCGGCCCATTGACCATCCTATAGTAGTTTTTGGACACGCTGTCTCCCATTCGGGTATATTCAATTTACTTTGCCACTCACCCATATAGTGTTCTCTTATATAATAAGACAACGCACTTTTATATTCATTATATGGATATATTGCCTTCCTCATATTTGCCACACCACCTATAGTAGTTTTTGGACACGCTGTCTCCCATTCGGGTATATTCAATTTACTTTGCCACTCACCCATATAGTGTTCTCTTATATAATAAGAAAACGCACTTTTATTTTCATTATATGGATATATTGCCTTCCTCATATTTGCCACACCACCTATAGTAGTTTTTGGACACGCTGTCTCCCATTCGGGTATATTCAATTTACTTTGCCACTCACCCATATAGTGTTCTCTTATATAATAAGAAAACGCACTTTTATTTTCATTATATGGATATATTGCCTTCCTCATATTTGCCACACCACCTATAGTAGTTTTTGGACACGCTGTCTCCCATTCGGGTATATTCAATTCTCTTTGCCACTCACCCTTATAGTATTCTCTTATTTAATAAGAATACTAAAATACTTCTCATATTATAGATGTAATCTATTAACTTCTCAATATCCATGCGGTTTATGTATGGTATTGACAAAATCCTATGCATTTGCATAAGATTTATTTTGCCACAATTTATAGTACTAGTGCCGCCCTCACTAGGTATAAATATCTCATTTCGCTAGTAGTGTATGGGCAAATTCTACTAGCTATTCTCATAAATATGTCACTTATATGCCATATCTATACAATTCATGCACTTTTATATGTATATTTGCTATATTATACATTATTATGCCTTATAGGTATTATACCTATAAGCCACATCCATACGATTGCTTAATATAAATATATGTATAATTTTTTATACATATTTTTTTTTTATTTATGTATGGTTTTTTATTCATATCCATATACTGTATTCACTTTTATATGGATATGATTGGCGTTTTATATAGTATTGACAAAATCATAAGTTTGACCAATACGAGGAGAGGTCCGCCAACGACCACCTCCCTATAGGTGTTTTTGGACACGCTGTCTCCCATTCGACTGCTTACTATACTAGGGGCTACCCGCTCCGTATGATATTCTCTCATATAACAAGAGAATGCAAGAAATATTCGTATTTTATGAATATAATCCATTTATTTTTCAATATCCATACGTTTTACTTAGTTTTTTGTACGGTATTGACAAAATCCTATGCATTTGCATAATATTTATTTTGCCACAATTTATAGTACTAGTGCCGCCCTCACTAGGTATAAATATCTCATTTCGCTAGTAGTGTATGGGGAAATTCTACTAGCTATTCTCATAAATATGTCACTTATATGCCATATCTATACAATTCATGCACTTTTATATGTATATTTGCTATATTATACATTATTATGCCTTATAGGTATTATACCTATAAGCCACATCCATACGATTGCTTAATATAAATATATGTATAATTTTTTATACATATTTTTTTTTTATTTTTGTATGGTTTTTTATTCATATCCATATACTGTATTCAATTTTATATGGATATGATTGGCGTTTTATATAGTATTGACAAAATCATAAGTTTGACCAATACGAGGAGAGGTCCGCCAACGACCACCTCCCTATAGGTGTTTTTGGACACGCTGTCTCCCATTCGACTGCTTACTATACTAGGGGCTACCCGCTCCGTATGATATTCTCTCATATAACAAGAGAATGCAAGAAATATTCGTATTTTATGAATATAATCCATTTATTTTTCAATATCCATACGTTTTACTTAGTTTTTTGTACGGTATTGACAAAATCCTATGCATTTGCATAAGATTTATTTTGCCACAATTTATAGTACTAGTGCCGCCCTCACTAGGTATAAATATCTCATTTCGCTAGTAGTGTATGGGCAAATTCTACTAGCTATTCTCATAAATATGTCACTTATATGCCATATCTATACAATTCATGCACTTTTATATGTATATTTGCTATATTATACATTATTATGCCTTATAGGTATTATACCTATAAGCCACATCCATACGATTGCTTAATATAAATATATGTATAATTTTTTATACATATTTTTTTTTATTTATGTATGGTTTTTTATTCATATCCATATACTGTATTCACTTTTATATGGATATGATTGGCGTTTTATATAGTATTGACAAAATCATAAGTTTGACCAATACGAGGAGAGGTCCGCCAACGACCACCTCCCTATAGGTGTTTTTGGACACGCTGTCTCCCATTCGACTGCTTACTATACTAGGGGCTACCCGCTCCGTATGATATTCTCTCATATAACAAGAGAATGCAAGAAATATTCGTATTTTATGAATATAATCCATTTATTTTTCAATATCCATACGTTTTACTTAGTTTTTTGTACGGTATTGACAAAATCCTATGCATTTGCATAAGATTTATTTTGCCACAATTTATAGTACTAGTGCCGCCCTCACTAGGTATAAATATCTCATTTCGCTAGTAGTGTATGGGCAAATTCTACTAGCTATTCTCATAAATATGTCACTTATATGCCATATCTATACAATTCATGCACTTTTATATGTATATTTGCTATATTATACATTATTATGCCTTATAGGTATTATACCTATAAGCCACATCCATACGATTGCTTAATATAAATATATGTATAATTTTTTATACATATTTTTTTTTATTTATGTATGGTTTTTTATTCATATCCATATACTGTATTCACTTTTATATGGATATGATTGGCGTTTTATATAGTATTGACAAAATCATAAGTTTGACCAATACGAGGAGAGGTCCGCCAACGACCACCTCCCTATAGGTGTTTTTGGACACGCTGTCTCCCATTCGACTGCTTACTATACTAGGGGCTGCCCGCTCCGTATGATATTCTCTCGTATAACAAGAGAATGCAAGAAATATTCGTATTTTATGAATATAATCCATTTATTTTTCAATATCCATACGTTTTACTTAGTTTTTTGTACGGTATTGACAAAATCCTATGCATTTGCATAAGATTTATTTTGCCACAATTTATAGTACTAGTGCCGCCCTCACTAGGTATAAATATCTCATTTCGCTAGTAGTGTATGGGCAAATTCTACTAGCTATTCTCATAAATGCCTTCTTTATGCCATATCTATACAATTTATGCACTTTTATATGTATATTTGCTAATATTATACATTATTATGCCTTATAGGTATTATACCTATAAGCCATATACATACGATTTCATTTTTTTATTTATATATGGTTTTGTATTTATAACCATATACCGTATTTACTTTTATAAGGATATGATTGGCGTTTTATATAGTATTGACAAAATTATAAGTTTGACAAACACTTTTTTAAGTCTTTTAGTTAAAATTGTCATTTTTAATTGACTATCTAAACACTAGATATATTTGCACATGGAGCAAAGAGTATAAAAATTGGTCGCGTCACTAATAATATCGCGATACATTTTTACTACCATCAAAATACCACATACGTTTATATGTCCTCTTTATTTAATTTGGTTTCTAAACCTCAGGAATAGTTTTAATTATATGTGCGCTCTAAGTTGAATGAATTTCTTGAATCTCTTTACTTGAATTTCTAAGACTTAAAAATATTTATAAATAGATGTCCTATTGCATAATATTTTTTTATCGCTTCACTTATAAAATAACGATCCTGCCTTTCTACCTTTGAATAAACATTCATATAAACATGGAGAAAAAAACGTTCGCGTCACTAACAGTATGTGACGATAAAATTTTGCTAACATTAAAAGGAACATATTTTTATATGTCAACTCTTAGTTGAATTGGTCTATTGCTTAAGATTCTAGACCTTAGGAATATTTTTATATTATATGTTTGCCAATCTTCGCGTCACTAAAAAGATGACGATTCATATTGTTATTATTAGATGGTCGAGTTGTACTTATATTGATATGTTAATCAAATTGGTCTCTTACTTGAAAATCTAGACCTTAGGAATATTTTTATATTATATGTTTGCCAATCTTCGCGTCACTAATAAGATGACGATTCATATTGTTATTATTAGATGGTCGAGTTGTACTTATATTGATATGTTAATCAAATTGGTCTCTTACTTGAAAATCTAGACCTTAGGAATATTTGTATATTATATGTTTGCCAATCTTCGCGTCAGTAATAAGATGACGATTCATATTGTTATTATTAGATGGTCGAGTTGTACTTATATTGATATGTTAATCAAATTGGTCTCTTACTTGAAAATCTAGACCTTAGGAATATTTTTATATTATATGTTTGCCAATCTTCGCGTCACTAATAAGATGACGATTCATATTGTTATTATTAGATGGTCGAGTTGTACTTATATTGATATGTTAATCAAATTGGTCTCTTACTTGAAAATCTAGACCTTAGGAATATTTTTATATTATATGTTTGCCAATCTTCGCGTCACTAATAAGATGACGATTCATATTGTTATTATTAGATGGTCGAGTTGTACTTATATTGATATGTTAATCAAATTGGTCTCTTACTTGAAAATCTAGACCTTAGGAATATTTTTATATTATATGTTTGCCAATCTTCGCGTCACTAATAAGATGACGATTCATATTGTTATTATTAGATGGTCGAGTTGTACTTATATTGATATGTTAATCAAATTGGTCTCTTACTTGAAAATCTAGACCTTAGGAATATTTTTATATTATATGTTTGCCAATCTTCGCGTCACTAATAAGATGACGATTCATATTGTTATTATTAGATGGTCGAGTTGTACTTATATTGATATGTTAATCAAATTGGTCTCTTACTTGAAAATCTAGACCTTAGGAATATTTTTATATTATATGTTTGCCAATCTTCGCGTCACTAATAAGATGACGATTCATATTATTATTAGATGGTCGAGTTGTACTTATATTGATATGTTAATCAAATTGGTCTCTTACTTGAAAATCTAGACCTTAGGAATATTTTTATATTATATGTTTGCCAATCTTCGCGTCACTAATAAGATGACGATTCATATTGTTATTATTAGATGGTCGAGTTGTACTTATATTGATATGTTAATCAAATTGGTCTCTTACTTGAAAATCTAGACCTTAGGAATATTTTTATATTATATGTTTGCCAATCTTCGCGTCACTAATAAGATGACGATTCATATTGTTATTATTAGATGGTCGAGTTGTACTTATATTGATATGTTAATCAAATTGGTCTCTTACTTGAAAATCTAGACCTTAGGAATATTTTTATATTATATGTTTGCCAATCTTCGCGTCACTAATAAGATGACGATTCATATTGTTATTATTAGATGGTCGAGTTGTACTTATATTGATATGTTAATCAAATTGGTCTCTTACTTGAAAATCTAGACCTTAGGAATATTTTTATATTATATGTTTGCCAATCTTCGCGTCACTAATAAGATGACGATTCATATTGTTATTATTAGATGGTCGAGTTGTACTTATATTGATATGTTAATCAAATTGGTCTCTTACTTGAAAATCTAGACCTTAGGAATGTAATATATAAAGGATTAAAAATTCGCCACAAAGCCAAGCAAACAATCAATGCATACAAATAGATTGTTGGTTGAACTTTATATAAGAAGTTCAACACAACAAATAAATTATGCAATTTTATTATCGAATCATCAAGCAAAGGATAAGCTTCAGTGGATCGCAGTATGGCAGCTGCTCAACCACTTACAACACCTTGCCTGTTACAAAAGTCGTTTACAATTGATTCTAGGCTTTGTCATTGTATTAAATAATGCTTTTATATGTAACTAGCGCGGCATCAGGTGATCAAAGATCCTCCCAATTTACTATGTTACAAATTACATTGGCATCACATCCATTGTCGTTTAAAAAGTAAATTATAAACTTTAAATGGTTTAGAAGCCATACAATGCAAATTGCCCCTTATTTATCATTGCAGTCCAGCACGGATACGACCTTAGAGGCGTTCAGGCATAATCCAACGGACGTAGCGTCATACCACTGTTCGCTCGAACAAGTATTGTGCCATTGGTCCGTACCTGCGGTTCCTCTCGTACTACGCAGGAATGCTGTCGCAACAACGTTTTGTCATTAGTAGGGTAAAACTAACCTGTCTCACGACGGTCTAAACCCAGCTCACGTTCCCTTGCATGGGTGAACAATCCAACGCTTGGTGAATTTTGCTTCACAATGATAGGAAGAGCCGACATCGAAGGATCAAAAAGCGACGTCGCTATGAACGCTTGGCCGCCACAAGCCAGTTATCCCTATGGTAACTTTTCTGACACCTCTTGTTAAAAACTCTTTAAACCAAAAGGATCGATAGGCCGAGCTTTTGCTGTCCCTGTGTGTACTGAACACCGAGATCAAGTCAGCATTTGCCCTTTTGCTCTATGTGTGGTTTCTGTCCGCACTGAGCTGGCCTTGGGACACCTCCGTTATTATTTGAGAGATGTACCGCCCCAGTCAAACTCCCTACCTGGCAATGTCCTTGAATTGGATCATACCTGAGTAATTGGAGTTATACCAAATTTTCAAATCAAAAATACATAAATGCACCGTTTTATTAAAGAATTTGTTTGCGATTATATAACAAACTCGTGATACTTTGATCAAGAAGCTTGCATCAAAACCCAATACCATAAGATATAATAAATATATCCGTATAATGGCTAGGAAATGATACACGTTCCATTTAATCAAGTAAGTAAGGAAACAATAAGAGTAGTGGTATTTCATTGGCGATACCAAACCGAGGTCTAATATCTCCCACTTATTCTACACCTCTTATGTCTCCTTACACTGCCAGATTAGAGTCAAGCTCAAAAGGGTCTTCTTTCCCCGCTAATTATTCCAAGCCCGTTCCCTTGGCTGTGGTTTCGCTAGATAGTAGATAGGGACAGGTGTGTCTCGGATCCCTCCGAACTTATTTAACGTGACGTGTTCCGCACTGAAGGGATTACAGCCACGGCATTCTAATATACCCACAAGGGAGTATATAATGCAAGGGTCTGGGTTAAGCGCCAAACCAACGCCCTGGACTAGAAGCTATAGCTATGTACATAGCAACCACCCCAGTAGCAATTTAAGTACTTGCTTGTCGGGCAAGCACTCCCCCTTGCATAGGGGCGAGATCTATCTAAAATCTCTACTGTTCTTTGGGTCGCAGCACCCGAGTTGTATTAACGCAACATCCACGTCGAGCCCGGGGACTCTACCCGCGATATAGGTGTCAACCACAGCCACCACGAAACTCCCACTAGGGGGCCGACCTCAATGAGTAGCCTTGGAGAACCACTCAACCCGTGGCACCGAAATTTCAGGCTCGGTGGGCCTCACCCCTTCAGCTCCGACAAGCTCGGATGGGGCAACCATGTCATATTAGTCGCCTCCTACGACAAGCAATGACAAGCTGTGGCAGTATTCTTCGCCGTTGCCACACGGCAAGGGGGTTTTGGGACTATTGTCCCGGCGCCTGCGGTTCATCCCTCGTCGCTTCCATCCTACGCCTCGAGAAGGCAGCATCAGCAAAAGCTCCTAGGAGACGCATCCGTTCTGGGGTCTCGACTACTCCTGCGACGTTCCATCGTTCTTGGACTCGAACAATGCCAAGGGCATCCAAGTCACGCAAATCGCTATAGAGGCGGCACTCACATAGTACGTGAAGCCAGTCCTCACTCTCCTCTCCACATGAGCATGCGGTTGTGGTGCTGAGGGTTCTACCATGGAGGAAAGCGTTGAACGACCCGTGTCCTGTCAGCAAGAATCCGGCTCTTAAGGTGAAGACAAAGTCCTTCCTCTTGTAGACGAACGCTGCCTCTGGGAAAAACTGGCGAGTCACAAAACCGTGAGCCGCTTGGTCCCATCTGAGTTGCCACTCATTTAGCAGACATTCGTCTAGCAGAGCCATCTTGGATTTCCAGTCCAACACAGACAAGTCCTGTCCATAGAGCCAGTCGCTCTCGTCCAGGGGAACGTGCTTTCTGAGCTTAAACTTCACTGCCATCCTGTGAGCATCTAAATCCATTGGAGGAGCACCAGCAAGCACCTGCAGTGCCACCGTGGACACTGTGCGGCATACCGGTAGGCATCCTAATAGGATGGTCCTCTGGCACGAGGTGAGGAGTCTTAAGGACTTGCCCTTGCTCGCCGCCTTGTACCAGACCGAGGCACCGAAGAGTGCACAGGGGACCATGAGTCCGCTGTATATCGTCCTCTTAGCACGGGAGCTGAGCCCCCAATCGACTCGGAGCACCCGTGCTAGCCCTCCGGCAACTCCAGCCAGCCGATCTCTGAGAGCAGAGATATGCGGGAGAAAGCTCATCCGCTCGCCGACTAAGATGCCAAGGTACCGGCATTTGGTGACGTATGGCAGGCTTGCTCCAGCAAACCGTACGGTCGGTCTCCTAGTGTCTGAAAGATTCCCTTTCAGCAACATGATTGCCGTCTTGCTGGTTGACACACTCACTCCAACCTCAGCTCCCCAGGCTCCCACGATGTCCATCAACTGCTCGCCCTTTCGCTCCAGATCGGCACGGGAATTCCCATCGACGAAAAGTAGCAAGTCATCTGCAAACGCGCTCAGAGCACAATGTGGCTCCAGGCGCTGAAGCAGCACATCCATCAGTAGGTTCCAAATAAATGGACCACTGACGGACCCTTGCGGGCAGCCCCGTGTAACCGACACTGTGGCCGCTTCGTAACTGCTGATGATACTGGCACTTCGACCGGAGAAATAACTTTTCCACAAGTCTATCTCTCGACAGCCGACGTCGATAAGCCGATCCAGCACCGCGTTCCACTCAACATTGTCGAAGGCACCCTTGAAATCAACAAAGATTCCCAGCACCCTCCTCTCGCGGCTGGTGGAAACGGTGTTTTTAGCGTGCATCCACGCATCCTCAACGCAGCGTCCAGGCCGAAATCCAAATTGCCATCTGCAGCCATCCGGTAGCACATCCTTTAGTCGATTCACCATGATCCCTTCCAGCACCTTTCCGAACACTGGCAAAAGGCATATGCCACGATAAGAGGCAGGATCGCTCCTGTCCTTATCTGGCCCCTTTACCAGCGGTATCACTCTCGGGTGTTTCCACTCGGCAGGAAAATATCCTTCCGAGAGGCATCGAGAGTACAACTTCGTCAGGTGCTGAGGGATAGCACGCCATACCTCCTTGACGATCCCACCCGTGATGCCGTCCATTCCCGGCGATCGCCGGCTTCTCAGCTTCGCGACGCTGGTTGCCACCTCGAAGGCTTCGAGGGTCGGTGGAGCAGCAGGAGTTATACCCTCACGCACTGTGGATTCCGCAACAGGGAAGAAGTTGCGGAGGAGTATATCTGCGCAGTCGTGCCATGTCGTAAGTAGCGCGCCGTTCGACCTAAGACATCCAAGATCGGTTGTCTTTTTCCGGCCTCGGCATATTCGGTAGGCGTGCCCCCATGGATCATCCTTGTGCCGTCCCACGAAGTCCCGCCAGTTTTGTTCCTTTGTCATCAGGATAAGCTTCTTATACTGGCCTGAGGCAAGCCTTAATCCAGCGGCAAGTCGCTCAACATCGCCGGTGCCACTCCGACGAGCTGCCTGCAGCCTGCGCCTCAGTCTCCTGACCTCTTGGCGCTTGGTACTCAGTTCAGGATTCCACCATATTACGTTTCCCCTTGCTGCAGGTATCCTGCGCCCTATTACCCTGTCGCACACTTCGTGTACGATGGAGCGAAGGGCTGACACATGATCATCCAACGGCGATTCCTCCAGTTCCTCGAGACATTCAGCTACATCCCTTAGTTCTACTCTGAATCTTCGCCAACTTGCATTGGAGAGCCTCCATTGCGGTACCGGAGCTAGGCTCTCAACGGTACTGCTTGGATCTGGAGTAACCTCAACAGTGATGATGTTGTGGTCACTCAGCTCCCAGAAGTCAACTCTCCATTCGTATGTTGCCCACACACGCGCTGCTTCGTTGGTGAAGGTCACGTCGATATCACTTCTGGAGCGGTGATTATCGAACGTGAACACCTGGCTGGCCGTATTAAGCACACAGACACCGCTTGCGATGATCCACTCGTCCATGTGCTGTCCCCGTTCGCGATTCAGACGGTCTCCAGAGTTAGCTGGAGTTTTGCTGAACCACATCGGGGAAACCGCATTCGCATCAAGTCCGAGGATTGTCGGTGTCCTGCTGGCTAGCAGCAGAACCGTATCCAGGTAGTCAGTGTAGGGCTGCAGGGCAGCTGAGTACTGGCAGTATACGGAGGACAGAAAAATGGTGCCGTATTTTCCTGTGACACTCACGCACACTCCATAATCCGTCGTCAATGTCTCGATGGGCATGCAGATGGCAGACGGGTCGTCCACGATGATGGCAGCTTTCTTCCTTTTGTCAGCGAAGATTCTCATGCCTCCAGGGAGTCCAGTGAGACGCTTGCCTGCGTCCACATAGGGCTCCTGAATGAGTGCGAACAGGTGGCCAGCATCTCTCATCCGCTTTGCAAGCTCGATGACAGCGCAACGGCCTCGACCACAATTCGCTTGGATGAAGCTGAACATGTTAATGTCTAGCTTGCACCCTGGCTAGCACAGCGCTATATATCGGGCATCCACCCGAGAGCATATAGTGCCCCGAGGGTAGCCCTTTATGGCGGCAGTTACGGCAGTCCACCGCATTTTTGCACTTCGCCGCGACGTGGTCGTTCTGTCCGCACTGGCGGCAGACCTGGTTTTCTCTAGCGTACCGACACTCGCTGACTTTGTGGTCAAAACCAAGGCATCGGTGGCACGCATAGGTGCGCACTTGAGAGCGGCAGCGGTAAGAGAACCACTTGATATACACCCTCCCGCTTTCGAGAACGGCCAACGCCTGATCATCTACTTCCAGCGTCACGTTTATAGTGGCGCTGTTAGCTGCTGACCAGGGCTTGGTCGCCAGGACTACCGCCTTCTGGAACTCCTTCAGCGACATCTCCTCGAAGTTTTTCTCTTTTAACTCCATCATGAACTCATCCGGCGTCACAGTGGTGTCCACATCCTGTACCGTCACCCTGGGTTTTGCGGCAGTGTTTTTGGACACCTTAAGGCCCACCTCAGCGAATTTTGCGGAGGCAACGATTTTCGACATCTCCGCCTGCGATGGCGTGCGAATAATCGCGCCGCCCCGCTTCAACTCTCGCACCTCATGCACTCTGACGCCCAAAGCAGGCGCTACCTCTTTGCGGACCTTGTCCGCAATTTGCCTCCCTGATAAGGCCGGATCATCACATGCAACGACTGCCGACCAGGTCTCCCGGATTTTCCGCGGTGCGGCTACAGGGGCATAGGGGGCGACAGGGGCAGCAGGTGAGGCGATAAGGTGCGCGCCTCTAGCAGCGGCGGCTGCGTATGAGACGGCCGAGGCAACCGGTGTCTGCTTCTTAAGGCGGTCCTCAAGCACTCCAATCCGTATAAGGAGGGCTGCAACAACCTCCTCGTAGCGGTTGGCTACGGACTGTACCTTCACATTTGTGGCCGGGTTGGCATAGGAGACCATGAACATCCTACCGATCTCCGATCGGATGTCCCCCATCTCGGCAGCGACGGCACCATTACCTCTCCACTCCCTATCCGAGAAGGATTTTAGAGGACTGGCTGGTGCAACGAAGGTCTTCTCGTGTTCAGCAGAGGATGCAGCAGCGGCGGGGGCTGCGGGAGCGGCAGGGGCTGCGGCAAGGGCAGCGACAGGCGCAGCGGCAGCGGCAGCAGCAGGGGCAGCGGCAGCGGCAGCGGCAGGGGCTGTCGCAGTGTCAGCGGCAGTTGCATCCAGTGCCATCAACTTGCACCTAGAGGCGTCCCTCAGCGGCGCTTTATTGCGCTTACCTCTGGGTCGTCCTCTGCCCCCACTGCTTCCCCTACTACTAGCACTCTCACTGCCAGAATCTCCAACATCCATTTTGGGTGGCGCCATCCGCCGGTTATCGGCAGTTCCAACCCAAAAGCTTTTCCACCAAGGACTTACCCCTTTATTATCAGCTGGTCGGAAAGCTCTATCAGCTGATCAGCTGATAAAAGTTTAGCGATGACACAAACCGCACAGCTGTTTTAGGCAAAATGTGCCTAAATAAGCCTAACTCCTCTCTCAAGAGAGCGCCTCTCTCGTGACACACGTGGCGCAATGGAAAATTTCCAATGGGAAAAACCCAATTTCACCCGGTTTCACCACTTTTACACAGGGAAAACACGCGCACTGGGTTCGCAGGCACAAAACACGAATTTTCGTGCTGTTTCTAGCTTCGTATCTGGTCTCTATCAGTCAATATTGGCTACACTCGCGGAGCGTACGGAAAACACGTCTGTTCGCACGAGCAATCTAACACCGACTGTGTAGATAGGGACAGTAGGAATCTCGTTAATCCATTCATGCGCGTCACTAATTAGATGACGAGGCATTTGGCTACCTTAAGAGAGTCATAGTTACTCCCGCCGTTGACCCGCGCTTACTTGAATTTCTTCACTTTGACATTCAGAGCACTGGGCAGAAATCACATTGTGTCAACACCCGCTAGGGCCATCACAATGCTTTGTTTTAATTAGACAGTCGGATTCCCCAAGTCCGTGCCAGTTCTGAATTGATTGTTAATTGATAATCGTTATAATTAATAAGAACTAATTGGTTTAACCCAATTAGTATTCTTAAAAATTTTAGCAAGAAAGTTCCACAATTGGCTACGTAACTAAACTATCCGGGGAACAAGTAACTAACATAAATGCTAGAAACTCTATTTACCCAGAACGAGCACATAAACCATGTTATTGTTTCCCAATCAAGCCCGACTATCTCAATCTTCAGAGCCAATCCTTATCCCGAAGTTACGGATCTAATTTGCCGACTTCCCTTACCTACATTATTCTATCGACTAGAGACTCTTCACCTTGGAGACCAGCTGCGGATATTGGTACGGCCTGTTGAGAAGTTTGCGTGTCCCCACCATAAATTTTCAAGGTCCGAGGAGAAAATATCGACACAACAGTATATGTCATGCTCTTCTAGCCCATCTACCATATCTCTCTGCGAAAGACTTCCATGGTAGTACGGCTATAAAACAGAAAAGAAAACTCTTCCGATATCTCTCGACGGCTTCTTTATGGTCGTTCCTGTTGCCAGGATGAGCACGAGGCCCATATTTAATAACAAACGGATACTCAACAGGTTACGGAATTGGAACCGTATTCCCTTTCGTTCAAAATTATTCAAGTATATTAATTTAGCTAGATTTTATATAATATATATATTTGTTTGGCATTTGTATTTTACTTGAAAATTTTCGGCTTTCGCCTTGAACTTAGGACCGACTAACTCGTGATCAACCACTGTTCACACGAAACCCTTCTCCACTTCAGTCCTCCAAGGTCTCATTCGATTATTTGCTACTACCACCAAGATCTGTACCAATGGCAGCTCCATGCAGGCTTACGCCAAACACTTCTACGCATACCATTGTACCTTCCTACTCACTAAAGTTTCAAAATTTATATTACAAGTAATATAAATCATCTACTTTAGCGGTAATGTATAGGTATACAACTTAAGCGCCATCCATTTTAAGGGCTAGTTGCTTCGGCAGGTGAGTTGTTACACACTCCTTAGCGGATTTCGACTTCCATGATCACCGTCCTGCTGTTTTAAGCAACCAACGCCTTTCATGGTATCTGCATGAGTTGTTAATTTGGGCACCGTAACATTACGTTTGGTTCATCCCACAGCGCCAGTTCTGCTTACCAAAAGTGGCCCACTGGGCACATTATATCATAACCTTGAACTTCATATCAAGAAAGTTAAGGTTCTTACCCATTTAAAGTTTGAGAATAGGTTAAGATCGTTTCGACCCTAAGGCCTCTAATCATTCGCTTTACCAGATAAGATTATTTTATATAATATTAAAATGCACCAGCTATCCTGAGGGAAACTTCGGAAGGAACCAGCTACTAGATGGTTCGATTGGTCTTTCGCCCCTATACTCAATTCTGACAATCGATTTGCACGTCAGAACTGTTTCGGTCTTCCATCAGGGTTTCCCCTGACTTCAACCTGATCAAGTATAGTTCACCATCTTTCGGGTCACAGCATATATGCTCAAGGTACGTTCCAGTTAGAGGCATAAATAATATAAATATCATTATACATAACTATATAGAACGCCCCGGGATTGTGTTAATTAGCTATAAATAGTTAAAAAACTAATCCCATTATTAGTCAAGTTAATTACGCTATTAGGTTTATATCCCAATAACTTGCACATATGTTAGACTCCTTGGTCCGTGTTTCAAGACGGGTCCCGAAGGTATCCTGAATCTTTCGCATTGTTAATCCTACAAGTGCATATAATAAACACAAAAATCAATGATAATTATGCCATTATATAATTCCGAAAAATTAACGCACTGTATTCATATAAATCTATCAGCACTTTATCAAATTAATAACATTTATTCTGTGTTAAAATGCAAGCAAATTAATTTGAATAAACTATAAGTTATATTTTATGATAAATTTGGTATGCTAATAGATTACAATGTCCTTATATGGAAAAAATGCACACTATTATCATAATATTGTTTAAATATTACAATTCTAATGATGAATTTTCCATAACGGATATTCAGGTTCATCGGGCTTAACCTCTAAGCAGTTTCACGTACTGTTTAACTCTCTATTCAGAGTTCTTTTCAACTTTCCCTCACGGTACTTGTTTACTATCGGTCTCATGGTTATATTTAGTTTTAGATGGAGTTTACCACCCACTTAGTGCTGCACTATCAAGCAACACGACTCTTTGGAAACATCATCTAGTAATCATTAACGTTATACGGGCCTGGCACCCTCTATGGGTAAATGGCCTCATTTAAGAAGGACTTAAATCGTTAATTTCTCATACTAGAATATTGACGCTCCATACACTGCATCTCACATTTGCCATATAGACAAAGTGACTTAGTGCTGAACTGATTTCTTTTCGCTCGCCGCTACTAAGAAAATCCTTGTTAGTTTCTTTTCCTCCCCTAATTAATATGCTTAAATTCAGGGGGTAGTCCCATATGAGTTGAGGTTGTGTATAACTTTTATATGCAATTAATTCTTTATATATAATGATAAAACATTTTATTAAATTCGTTATATTAATAATATCTGTATATAAAATGGCATTTGTTTGATTTAACGAATCAACGAAGAACAATAATATTGTCAACGGTTTTCTATTTTCTAATCATTAATAAGAGACAATTCTAGATAAATTTTTATGCTAGACATTTCTCAGTATCATTTGATTGAAAAAGAAAATATTTCTCTTCGTTTTTCACATTCAAATTATTTACTAATGTGAGATAATGTTTTTCATATATTTTTTAATATTATGAATAAAATAATTAAATTATTATTATCCAATAATATACCATATGCTTATAAAATTTCATTATAAAATTTGTATAAGCAACTTAATTAGCATAGTCTTACAACCCTCAACCATATGTAGTCCAAGCAGCACTATAAAATTAATTAAAGTACATAACAGCATGGACTGCGATATGCGTTCAAAATGTCGATGTTCATGTGTCCTGCAGTTCACACGATGACGCACAGTTTGCTGCGTTCTTCATCGACCCATGAGCCGAGTGATCCACCGCTTAGAGTTTTATAAATTGGTTTCTTAATTTTGTCAAATATGTTTTTATTGAAAGAAATTAAAAATACACCATTTTACTGGCATATATCAATTCCTTCAATAAATTTATTTTTATACCTAAAACGAATGCTGCGAAATGTCTTAGTTTTATATAACCAATATATATCAAAGTATTTCTTTTTAAATTGCATTTATTGTAAATAAATATATATATATATATATATTAATACTTTTTTAGCGATATAAATTGAAATTTATATAAAACATTAACCTGTATAAAACCAGGTACAACATTGTACATTTTAGGTTGTTGCATTATCCAATGTATGCGCATAACTGAGATGAACAATACATATCGCAACGCGTGTATATTATGGTCCATATACACACAGTATTTTAATTGTGTTTATATACAATAATAATTTAATATTATTATTTTAATAATTCGATTTGCTTGTTCGAATTTTTATTTGTTTGTTTTGGGCTGCTTATTATTTCTCTCATATGTATTAAATACAATATATAATTTTAATATTTGCATTATTTCGATTTGCTTGTTCGAAATTTCATTTGATCTATATTAGATCATATACATTTTGGCAATTCATATTTTTATTTGTATTACTATAATGTATTTATTATAATATAAACAAATATTTTATTAACGGTAAGGATATACAATAATAATTTAATATTATTATTTTAATAATTCGATTTGCTTGTTCGAATTTTTATTTGTTTGCTTTGGCTGCTTATTATTTCTCTCATATGTATTAAATACAATATATAATTTTAATATTTGCATTATTTCGATTTGCTTGTTCGAAATTTTATTTGATCTATATTAGATCTCATATACATTTTGGCAATTCATATTTTATTTGTATTATTATAATGTATTTATTATAATATAAACAAATATTTTATTAACGGTAAGGATATACAATAATAATTTAATATTATTATTTTAATAATTCGATTTGCTTGTTCGAATTTTTATTTGTTTGCTTTGGCTGC
Organism: Drosophila biarmipes; assembly: GCF_025231255.1. NCBI lineage: Eukaryota > Metazoa > Arthropoda > Insecta > Diptera > Drosophilidae > Drosophila > Drosophila biarmipes. The sequence goes on along the minus strand of NW_026114545.1, from coordinate 1,987 downwards.
TTATTATTTCTCTCATATGTATTAAATACAATATATAATTTTAATATTTGCATTATTTCGATTTGCTTGTTCGAAATTTTATTTGATCTATATTAGATCTCATATACATTTTGGCGATTCATATTTTATTTGTATTATTATAATGTATTTATTATAATATAAACAAATATTTTATTAACGGTAAGGATATACAATAATAATTTAATATTATTATTTTAATAATTCGATTTGCTTGTTCGAATTTTTATTTGTTTGCTTTGGCTGCTTATTAATTTCTCTCATATGTATTAAATACAATATATAATTTTAATATTTGCATTATTTCGATTTGCTTGTTCGAAATTTCATTTGATCTATAATAGATCTCATATACATTTTGGCAATTCATATTTTATTTGTAATACTATAATGTATTTATTATAATATAAACAAATATTTTATTAACGGTAAGGATATTAAAACATTAATGATCCTTCCGCAGGTTCACCTACGGAAACCTTGGTTACGACTTTTACTTCCTCTAAATAATCAAGTTCGGTCAACTTTTGCGAAACAACCGTAACACGCAAGGCGTCACAGTGATCACGTCCGGAGACCTCACTAAATAATTCAATCGGTAGTAGCGACGGGCGGTGTGTACAAAGGGCAGGGACGTAATCAATGCGAGTTAATGACTCACACTTACTGGGAATTCCAAGTTCATGTGAACAGTTTCAGTTCACAATCCCAAGCATGAAAGTGGTTCAGCGGTTTACCCGGACCTCTCGTCTAGGAAATACACGTTTGATACTTTCATTGTAGCGCGCGTGCAGCCCAGGACATCTAAGGGCATCACAGACCTGTTATTGCTCAATCTCATTATTGCTAGACGCAATTTGTCCATTTAAGAAGCTAGTGTCCTTATAATGGGACAAACCAACAGGTACGGCTCCACTTATATAAACACATTCAAACACAATAAACATTTTACTGCCACCATGAATGAAGGCTATATAAGCTTCAACACCATAATCCTGAAGATATCTATTTAATATATTTGAGTCTCGTTCGTTATCGGAATTAACCAGACAAATCACTCCACGAACTAAGAACGGCCATGCACCACCACCCATAGATTCGAGAAAGAGCTATCAATCTGTCTTACACACTTATGTTCGGACCTGGTAAGTTTTCCCGTGTTGAGTCAAATTAAGCCGCAGGCTCCACTCCTGGTGGTGCCCTTCCGTCAATTCCTTTAAGTTTCAGCTTTGCAACCATACTTCCCCCGGAGCCCAAAAGCTTTGGTTTCCCGGGAAGCGACTGAGAGAGCCATAAAAGTAGCTACACCCAATTGCTAGCTGGCATCGTTTATGGTTAGAACTAGGGCGGTATCTGATCGCCTTCGAACCTCTAACTTTCGTTCTTGATTAATGAAAACATCTTTGGCAAATGCTTTCGCTTAAGTTAGTCTTACGACGGTCCAAGAATTTCACCTCTCGCGTCGTAATACTAATGCCCCCAAACTGCTTCTATTAATCATTACCTCTTGATCTGAAAACCAATGAAAGCAGAACAGAGGTCTTATTTCATTATCCCATGCACAGAATATTCAGGCATTTGAAGCCTGCTTTAAGCACTCTAATTTGTTCAAAGTAATTGTACCGGCCCACAATAACACTCGTTTAAGAGCACTAATGCAGGTTTTTAAATAGGAGGAACATATGAAAAAATACAAGTATCTAAGCACATGTAAGAACTCCACCGGTAATACGCTTACATACATAAAGGTATAGTACTAACCACAATTGTAAGTTGTACTACCCGTATGAAGCACAAGTTCAACTACGAACGTTTTAACCGCAACAACTTTAATATACGCTATTGGAGCTGGAATTACCGCGGCTGCTGGCACCAGACTTGCCCTCCAATTGGTCCTTGTTAAAGGATTTAAAGTGTACTCATTCCAATTACAGGGCCTCGGATATGAGTCCTGTATTGTTATTTTTCG
>NW_026114542.1:157500-267916 GCF_025231255.1 Drosophila biarmipes | reverse complement strand
AAAATCCTATGCATTTGCATAAGATTTATTTTGCCACAATTTATAGTACTAGTGCCGCCCTCACTAGGTATAAATATCTCATTTCGCTAGTAGTGTATGGGCAAATTCTACTAGCTATTCTCATAAATATGTCACTTATATGCCATATCTATACAATTCATGCACTTTTATATGTATATTTGCTATATTATACATTATTATGCCTTATAGGTATTATACCTATAAGCCACATCCATACGATTGCTTATATAAATATATGTATAATTTTTTATACATATTTTTTTTATTTATGTATGGTTTTTTATTCATATCCATATACTGTATTCACTTTTATATGGATATGATTGGCGTTTTATATAGTATTGACAAAATCATAAGTTTGACCAATACGAGGAGAGGTCCGCCAACGACCACCTCCCTATAGGTGTTTTTGGACACGCTGTCTCCCATTCGACTGCTTACTATACTAGGGGCTGCCCGCTCCGTATGATATTCTCTCGTATAACAAGAGAATGCAAGAAATATTCGTATTTTATGAATATAATCCATTTATTTTTCAATATCCATACGTTTTACTTAGTTTTTTGTACGGTATTGACAAAATCCTATGCATTTGCATAAGATTTATTTTGCCACAATTTATAGTACTAGTGCCGCCCTCACTAGGTATAAATATCTCATTTCGCTAGTAGTGTATGGGCAAATTCTACTAGCTATTCTCATAAATGCCTTCTTTATGCCATATCTATACAATTTATGCACTTTTATATGTATATTTGCTAATATTATACATTATTATGCCTTATAGGTATTATACCTATAAGCCATATACATACGATTTCATTTTTTTATTTATATATGGTTTTGTATTTATAACCATATACCGTATTTACTTTTATAAGGATATGATTGGCGTTTTATATAGTATTGACAAAATTATAAGTTTGACAAACACTTTTTTAAGTCTTTTAGTTAAAATTGTCATTTTTAATTGACTATCTAAACACTAGATATATTTGCACATGGAGCAAAGAGTATAAAAATTGGTCGCGTCACTAATAATATCGCGATACATTTTTACTACCATCAAAATACCACATACGTTTATATGTCCTCTTTATTTAATTTGGTTTCTAAACCTCAGGAATAGTTTTAATTATATGTGCGCTCTAAGTTGAATGAATTTCTTGAATCTCTTTACTTGAATTTCTAAGACTTAAAAATATTTATAAATAGATGTCCTATTGCATAATATTTTTTTATCGCTTCACTTATAAAATAACGATCCTGCCTTTCTACCTTTGAATAAACATTCATATAAACATGGAGAAAAAAACGTTCGCGTCACTAACAGTATGTGACGATAAAATTTTGCTAACATTAAAAGGAACATATTTTTATATGTCAACTCTTAGTTGAATTGGTCTATTGCTTAAGATTCTAGACCTTAGGAATATTTTTATATTATATGTTTGCCAATCTTCGCGTCACTAAAAAGATGACGATTCATATTGTTATTATTAGATGGTCGAGTTGTACTTATATTGATATGTTAATCAAATTGGTCTCTTACTTGAAAATCTAGACCTTAGGAATATTTTTATATTATATGTTTGCCAATCTTCGCGTCACTAATAAGATGACGATTCATATTGTTATTATTAGATGGTCGAGTTGTACTTATATTGATATGTTAATCAAATTGGTCTCTTACTTGAAAATCTAGACCTTAGGAATATTTGTATATTATATGTTTGCCAATCTTCGCGTCAGTAATAAGATGACGATTCATATTGTTATTATTAGATGGTCGAGTTGTACTTATATTGATATGTTAATCAAATTGGTCTCTTACTTGAAAATCTAGACCTTAGGAATATTTTTATATTATATGTTTGCCAATCTTCGCGTCACTAATAAGATGACGATTCATATTGTTATTATTAGATGGTCGAGTTGTACTTATATTGATATGTTAATCAAATTGGTCTCTTACTTGAAAATCTAGACCTTAGGAATATTTTTATATTATATGTTTGCCAATCTTCGCGTCACTAATAAGATGACGATTCATATTGTTATTATTAGATGGTCGAGTTGTACTTATATTGATATGTTAATCAAATTGGTCTCTTACTTGAAAATCTAGACCTTAGGAATATTTTTATATTATATGTTTGCCAATCTTCGCGTCACTAATAAGATGACGATTCATATTGTTATTATTAGATGGTCGAGTTGTACTTATATTGATATGTTAATCAAATTGGTCTCTTACTTGAAAATCTAGACCTTAGGAATATTTTTATATTATATGTTTGCCAATCTTCGCGTCACTAATAAGATGACGATTCATATTGTTATTATTAGATGGTCGAGTTGTACTTATATTGATATGTTAATCAAATTGGTCTCTTACTTGAAAATCTAGACCTTAGGAATATTTTTATATTATATGTTTGCCAATCTTCGCGTCACTAATAAGATGACGATTCATATTATTATTAGATGGTCGAGTTGTACTTATATTGATATGTTAATCAAATTGGTCTCTTACTTGAAAATCTAGACCTTAGGAATATTTTTATATTATATGTTTGCCAATCTTCGCGTCACTAATAAGATGACGATTCATATTGTTATTATTAGATGGTCGAGTTGTACTTATATTGATATGTTAATCAAATTGGTCTCTTACTTGAAAATCTAGACCTTAGGAATATTTTTATATTATATGTTTGCCAATCTTCGCGTCACTAATAAGATGACGATTCATATTGTTATTATTAGATGGTCGAGTTGTACTTATATTGATATGTTAATCAAATTGGTCTCTTACTTGAAAATCTAGACCTTAGGAATATTTTTATATTATATGTTTGCCAATCTTCGCGTCACTAATAAGATGACGATTCATATTGTTATTATTAGATGGTCGAGTTGTACTTATATTGATATGTTAATCAAATTGGTCTCTTACTTGAAAATCTAGACCTTAGGAATATTTTTATATTATATGTTTGCCAATCTTCGCGTCACTAATAAGATGACGATTCATATTGTTATTATTAGATGGTCGAGTTGTACTTATATTGATATGTTAATCAAATTGGTCTCTTACTTGAAAATCTAGACCTTAGGAATGTAATATATAAAGGATTAAAAATTCGCCACAAAGCCAAGCAAACAATCAATGCATACAAATAGATTGTTGGTTGAACTTTATATAAGAAGTTCAACACAACAAATAAATTATGCAATTTTATTATCGAATCATCAAGCAAAGGATAAGCTTCAGTGGATCGCAGTATGGCAGCTGCTCAACCACTTACAACACCTTGCCTGTTACAAAAGTCGTTTACAATTGATTCTAGGCTTTGTCATTGTATTAAATAATGCTTTTATATGTAACTAGCGCGGCATCAGGTGATCAAAGATCCTCCCAATTTACTATGTTACAAATTACATTGGCATCACATCCATTGTCGTTTAAAAAGTAAATTATAAACTTTAAATGGTTTAGAAGCCATACAATGCAAATTGCCCCTTATTTATCATTGCAGTCCAGCACGGATACGACCTTAGAGGCGTTCAGGCATAATCCAACGGACGTAGCGTCATACCACTGTTCGCTCGAACAAGTATTGTGCCATTGGTCCGTACCTGCGGTTCCTCTCGTACTACGCAGGAATGCTGTCGCAACAACGTTTTGTCATTAGTAGGGTAAAACTAACCTGTCTCACGACGGTCTAAACCCAGCTCACGTTCCCTTGCATGGGTGAACAATCCAACGCTTGGTGAATTTTGCTTCACAATGATAGGAAGAGCCGACATCGAAGGATCAAAAAGCGACGTCGCTATGAACGCTTGGCCGCCACAAGCCAGTTATCCCTATGGTAACTTTTCTGACACCTCTTGTTAAAAACTCTTTAAACCAAAAGGATCGATAGGCCGAGCTTTTGCTGTCCCTGTGTGTACTGAACACCGAGATCAAGTCAGCATTTGCCCTTTTGCTCTATGTGTGGTTTCTGTCCGCACTGAGCTGGCCTTGGGACACCTCCGTTATTATTTGAGAGATGTACCGCCCCAGTCAAACTCCCTACCTGGCAATGTCCTTGAATTGGATCATACCTGAGTAATTGGAGTTATACCAAATTTTCAAATCAAAAATACATAAATGCACCGTTTTATTAAAGAATTTGTTTGCGATTATATAACAAACTCGTGATACTTTGATCAAGAAGCTTGCATCAAAACCCAATACCATAAGATATAATAAATATATCCGTATAATGGCTAGGAAATGATACACGTTCCATTTAATCAAGTAAGTAAGGAAACAATAAGAGTAGTGGTATTTCATTGGCGATACCAAACCGAGGTCTAATATCTCCCACTTATTCTACACCTCTTATGTCTCCTTACACTGCCAGATTAGAGTCAAGCTCAAAAGGGTCTTCTTTCCCCGCTAATTATTCCAAGCCCGTTCCCTTGGCTGTGGTTTCGCTAGATAGTAGATAGGGACAGTAGGAATCTCGTTAATCCATTCATGCGCGTCACTAATTAGATGACGAGGCATTTGGCTACCTTAAGAGAGTCATAGTTACTCCCGCCGTTGACCCGCGCTTACTTGAATTTCTTCACTTTGACATTCAGAGCACTGGGCAGAAATCACATTGTGTCAACACCCGCTAGGGCCATCACAATGCTTTGTTTTAATTAGACAGTCGGATTCCCCAAGTCCGTGCCAGTTCTGAATTGATTGTTAATTGATAATCGTTATAATTAATAAGAACTAATTGGTTTAACCCAATTAGTATTCTTAAAAATTTTAGCAAGAAAGTTCCACAATTGGCTACGTAACTAAACTATCCGGGGAACAAGTAACTAACATAAATGCTAGAAACTCTATTTACCCAGAACGAGCACATAAACCATGTTATTGTTTCCCAATCAAGCCCGACTATCTCAATCTTCAGAGCCAATCCTTATCCCGAAGTTACGGATCTAATTTGCCGACTTCCCTTACCTACATTATTCTATCGACTAGAGACTCTTCACCTTGGAGACCAGCTGCGGATATTGGTACGGCCTGTTGAGAAGTTTGCGTGTCCCCACCATAAATTTTCAAGGTCCGAGGAGAAAATATCGACACAACAGTATATGTCATGCTCTTCTAGCCCATCTACCATATCTCTCTGCGAAAGACTTCCATGGTAGTACGGCTATAAAACAGAAAAGAAAACTCTTCCGATATCTCTCGACGGCTTCTTTATGGTCGTTCCTGTTGCCAGGATGAGCACGAGGCCCATATTTAATAACAAACGGATACTCAACAGGTTACGGAATTGGAACCGTATTCCCTTTCGTTCAAAATTATTCAAGTATATTAATTTAGCTAGATTTTATATAATATATATATTTGTTTGGCATTTGTATTTTACTTGAAAATTTTCGGCTTTCGCCTTGAACTTAGGACCGACTAACTCGTGATCAACCACTGTTCACACGAAACCCTTCTCCACTTCAGTCCTCCAAGGTCTCATTCGATTATTTGCTACTACCACCAAGATCTGTACCAATGGCAGCTCCATGCAGGCTTACGCCAAACACTTCTACGCATACCATTGTACCTTCCTACTCACTAAAGTTTCAAAATTTATATTACAAGTAATATAAATCATCTACTTTAGCGGTAATGTATAGGTATACAACTTAAGCGCCATCCATTTTAAGGGCTAGTTGCTTCGGCAGGTGAGTTGTTACACACTCCTTAGCGGATTTCGACTTCCATGATCACCGTCCTGCTGTTTTAAGCAACCAACGCCTTTCATGGTATCTGCATGAGTTGTTAATTTGGGCACCGTAACATTACGTTTGGTTCATCCCACAGCGCCAGTTCTGCTTACCAAAAGTGGCCCACTGGGCACATTATATCATAACCTTGAACTTCATATCAAGAAAGTTAAGGTTCTTACCCATTTAAAGTTTGAGAATAGGTTAAGATCGTTTCGACCCTAAGGCCTCTAATCATTCGCTTTACCAGATAAGATTATTTTATATAATATTAAAATGCACCAGCTATCCTGAGGGAAACTTCGGAAGGAACCAGCTACTAGATGGTTCGATTGGTCTTTCGCCCCTATACTCAATTCTGACAATCGATTTGCACGTCAGAACTGTTTCGGTCTTCCATCAGGGTTTCCCCTGACTTCAACCTGATCAAGTATAGTTCACCATCTTTCGGGTCACAGCATATATGCTCAAGGTACGTTCCAGTTAGAGGCATAAATAATATAAATATCATTATACATAACTATATAGAACGCCCCGGGATTGTGTTAATTAGCTATAAATAGTTAAAAAACTAATCCCATTATTAGTCAAGTTAATTACGCTATTAGGTTTATATCCCAATAACTTGCACATATGTTAGACTCCTTGGTCCGTGTTTCAAGACGGGTCCCGAAGGTATCCTGAATCTTTCGCATTGTTAATCCTACAAGTGCATATAATAAACACAAAAATCAATGATAATTATGCCATTATATAATTCCGAAAAATTAACGCACTGTATTCATATAAATCTATCAGCACTTTATCAAATTAATAACATTTATTCTGTGTTAAAATGCAAGCAAATTAATTTGAATAAACTATAAGTTATATTTTATGATAAATTTGGTATGCTAATAGATTACAATGTCCTTATATGGAAAAAATGCACACTATTATCATAATATTGTTTAAATATTACAATTCTAATGATGAATTTTCCATAACGGATATTCAGGTTCATCGGGCTTAACCTCTAAGCAGTTTCACGTACTGTTTAACTCTCTATTCAGAGTTCTTTTCAACTTTCCCTCACGGTACTTGTTTACTATCGGTCTCATGGTTATATTTAGTTTTAGATGGAGTTTACCACCCACTTAGTGCTGCACTATCAAGCAACACGACTCTTTGGAAACATCATCTAGTAATCATTAACGTTATACGGGCCTGGCACCCTCTATGGGTAAATGGCCTCATTTAAGAAGGACTTAAATCGTTAATTTCTCATACTAGAATATTGACGCTCCATACACTGCATCTCACATTTGCCATATAGACAAAGTGACTTAGTGCTGAACTGATTTCTTTTCGCTCGCCGCTACTAAGAAAATCCTTGTTAGTTTCTTTTCCTCCCCTAATTAATATGCTTAAATTCAGGGGGTAGTCCCATATGAGTTGAGGTTGTGTATAACTTTTATATGCAATTAATTCTTTATATATAATGATAAAACATTTTATTAAATTCGTTATATTAATAATATCTGTATATAAATGGCATTTGTTTGATTTAACGAATCAACGAAGAACAATAATATTGTCAACGGTTTTCTATTTTCTAATCATTAATAAGAGACAATTCTAGATAAATTTTTATGCTAGACATTTCTCAGTATCATTTGATTGAAAAAGAAAATATTTCTCTTCGTTTTTCACATTCAAATTATTTACTAATGTGAGATAATGTTTTTCATATATTTTTTAATATTATGAATAAAATAATTAAATTATTATTATCCAATAATATACCATATGCTTATAAAATTTCATTATAAAATTTGTATAAGCAACTTAATTAGCATAGTCTTACAACCCTCAACCATATGTAGTCCAAGCAGCACTATAAAATTAATTAAAGTACATAACAGCATGGACTGCGATATGCGTTCAAAATGTCGATGTTCATGTGTCCTGCAGTTCACACGATGACGCACAGTTTGCTGCGTTCTTCATCGACCCATGAGCCGAGTGATCCACCGCTTAGAGTTTTATAAATTGGTTTCTTAATTTTGTCAAATATGTTTTTATTGAAAGAAATTAAAAATACACCATTTTACTGGCATATATCAATTCCTTCAATAAATTTATTTTTATACCTAAAACGAATGCTGCGAAATGTCTTAGTTTTATATAACCAATATATATCAAAGTATTTCTTTTTAAATTGCATTTATTGTAAATAAATATATATATATATATATTAATACTTTTTTAGCGATATAAATTGAAATTTATATAAAACATTAACCTGTATAAAACCAGGTACAACATTGTACATTTTAGGTTGTTGCATTATCCAATGTATGCGCATAACTGAGATGAACAATACATATCGCAACGCGTGTATATTATGGTCCATATACACACAGTATTTTAATTGTGTTTATATACAATAATAATTTAATATTATTATTTTAATAATTCGATTTGCTTGTTCGAATTTTTATTTGTTTGTTTTGGCTGCTTATTATTTCTCTCATATGTATTAAATACAATATATAATTTTAATATTTGCATTATTTCGATTTGCTTGTTCGAAATTTCATTTGATCTATATTAGATCATATACATTTTGGCAATTCATATTTTATTTGTATTACTATAATGTATTTATTATAATATAAACAAATATTTTATTAACGGTAAGGATATACAATAATAATTTAATATTATTATTTTAATAATTCGATTTGCTTGTTCGAATTTTTATTTGTTTGCTTTGGCTGCTTATTATTTCTCTCATATGTATTAAATACAATATATAATTTTAATATTTGCATTATTTCGATTTGCTTGTTCGAAATTTTATTTGATCTATATTAGATCTCATATACATTTTGGCAATTCATATTTTATTTGTATTATTATAATGTATTTATTATAATATAAACAAATATTTTATTAACGGTAAGGATATACAATAATAATTTAATATTATTATTTTAATAATTCGATTTGCTTGTTCGAATTTTTATTTGTTTGCTTTGGCTGCTTATTAATTTCTCTCATATGTATTAAATACAATATATAATTTTAATATTTGCATTATTTCGATTTGCTTGTTCGAAATTTCATTTGATCTATAATAGATCTCATATACATTTTGGCAATTCATATTTTATTTGTAATACTATAATGTATTTATTATAATATAAACAAATATTTTATTAACGGTAAGGATATTAAAACATTAATGATCCTTCCGCAGGTTCACCTACGGAAACCTTGTTACGACTTTTACTTCCTCTAAATAATCAAGTTCGGTCAACTTTTGCGAAACAACCGTAACACGCAAGGCGTCACAGTGATCACGTCCGGAGACCTCACTAAATAATTCAATCGGTAGTAGCGACGGGCGGTGTGTACAAAGGGCAGGGACGTAATCAATGCGAGTTAATGACTCACACTTACTGGGAATTCCAAGTTCATGTGAACAGTTTCAGTTCACAATCCCAAGCATGAAAGTGGTTCAGCGGTTTACCCGGACCTCTCGGTCTAGGAAATACACGTTGATACTTTCATTGTAGCGCGCGTGCAGCCCAGGACATCTAAGGGCATCACAGACCTGTTATTGCTCAATCTCATTATTGCTAGACGCAATTTGTCCATTTAAGAAGCTAGTGTCCTTATAATGGGACAAACCAACAGGTACGGCTCCACTTATATAAACACATTCAAACACAATAAACATTTTACTGCCACCATGAATGAAGGCTATATAAGCTTCAACACCATAATCCTGAAGATATCTATTTAATATATTTGAGTCTCGTTCGTTATCGGAATTAACCAGACAAATCACTCCACGAACTAAGAACGGCCATGCACCACCACCCATAGATTCGAGAAAGAGCTATCAATCTGTCTTACACACTTATGTTCGGACCTGGTAAGTTTTCCCGTGTTGAGTCAAATTAAGCCGCAGGCTCCACTCCTGGTGGTGCCCTTCCGTCAATTCCTTTAAGTTTCAGCTTTGCAACCATACTTCCCCCGGAGCCCAAAAGCTTTGGTTTCCCGGGAAGCGACTGAGAGAGCCATAAAAGTAGCTACACCCAATTGCTAGCTGGCATCGTTTATGGTTAGAACTAGGGCGGTATCTGATCGCCTTCGAACCTCTAACTTTCGTTCTTGATTAATGAAAACATCTTTGGCAAATGCTTTCGCTTAAGTTAGTCTTACGACGGTCCAAGAATTTCACCTCTCGCGTCGTAATACTAATGCCCCCAAACTGCTTCTATTAATCATTACCTCTTGATCTGAAAACCAATGAAAGCAGAACAGAGGTCTTATTTCATTATCCCATGCACAGAATATTCAGGCATTTGAAGCCTGCTTTAAGCACTCTAATTTGTTCAAAGTAATTGTACCGGCCCACAATAACACTCGTTTAAGAGCACTAATGCAGGTTTTTAAATAGGAGGAACATATGAAAAAATACAAGTATCTAAGCACATGTAAGAACTCCACCGGTAATACGCTTACATACATAAAGGTATAGTACTAACCACAATTGTAAGTTGTACTACCCGTATGAAGCACAAGTTCAACTACGAACGTTTTAACCGCAACAACTTTAATATACGCTATTGGAGCTGGAATTACCGCGGCTGCTGGCACCAGACTTGCCCTCCAATTGGTCCTTGTTAAAGGATTTAAAGTGTACTCATTCCAATTACAGGGCCTCGGATATGAGTCCTGTATTGTTATTTTTCGTCACTACCTCCCCGAGCTGGGAGTGGGTAATTTACGCGCCTGCTGCCTTCCTTAGATGTGGTAGCCGTTTCTCAGGCTCCCTCTCCGGAATCGAACCCTGATTCCCCGTTACCCGTTGCAACCATGGTAGTCCTAGATACTACCATCAAAAGTTGATAGGGCAGACATTTGAAAGATCTGTCGTCGGTACAAGACCATACGATCTGCATGTTATCTAGAGTTCAACCAATATAACGATCTTGCGATCGCTTGGTTTTAGCCTAATAAAAGCACATGTTCCATAAGGTTCATGTTTTAATTGCATGTATTAGCTCTAGAATTACCACAGTTATCCAAGTAACTGTTAACGATCTAAGGAACCATAACTGATATAATGAGCCTTTTGCGGTTTCACTTTTAATTCGTGTGTACTTAGACATGCATGGCTTAATCTTTGAGACAAGCATATAACTACTGGCAGGATCAACCAGAATAATGTTTTTATTCATATTTCATTCATATTTTTTGAATAGAAATTAGCAATATATATGTTGTTATAGATTTTATTTCTATCGAATACGGCCATTTTTATATAGCATTCGTATACGTTTGTTTTCCAATTTATACTTGTTTCGCCACTAATAATAACAAGTTTTTATTGATGTCAAAAAGAATCATATTCTTTATAAACACAATATTTATTTTTCATATATTTTCTTTATATATGCACATTTCATTCTAAAATATCATTTTTGTTCGACATACATAATATATTGTATCCACACATGTACAATTTTTGTTTAACCAATATAAGATATTGAGTTAATCATTTGTATTTTGACGATAAATTTAAAATTTATCTATATATATCCATATAAGTCTCTGGTAATATATAAAATAGAACCGAGTGTATATATATAATTATTACTACTATATTTATTTCTTAAATAATATATACTTATATATTATTTATATATATACTCTTTATTATATATTATATAATTTCTTAAATAACTCTCTTAATAGCTATTTTTTATTATCAACAATATAAGTTGATATTAATATTGAAAATGTATTCATAATTACATTTTTATATTTCTTTGGTAGACTTTTATGTACTATTATTATTTAATAATACACATATAATATAAATCATGTTAGCCTACCTCCTAAAATTAACGATAAAATTCGGAAACAATTTGTTATTCTATGTACAATAGAAACTTGGCCTTTGTTTCAACGTTATTATCTTTGGGCTTAAAATATTAACCGCGGAGCCAAGTCTCGTATTCAAATAAATGAATAAAGAAACAAATTTGACGGATAATATCTTCTCTACTGACATATGTCAATAGCAGACGGCCGGCCCATTGACCATCCTATAGTAGTTTTTGGACACGCTGTCTCCCATTCGGGTATATTCAATTTACTTTGCCACTCACCCATATAGTGTTCTCTTATATAATAAGACAACGCACTTTTATATTCATTATATGGATATATTGCCTTCCTCATATTTGCCACACCACCTATAGTAGTTTTTGGACACGCTGTCTCCCATTCGGGTATATTCAATTTACTTTGCCACTCACCCATATAGTGTTCTCTTATATAATAAGAAAACGCACTTTTATTTTCATTATATGGATATATTGCCTTCCTCATATTTGCCACACCACCTATAGTAGTTTTTGGACACGCTGTCTCCCATTCGGGTATATTCAATTTACTTTGCCACTCACCCATATAGTGTTCTCTTATATAATAAGAAAACGCACTTTTATTTTCATTATATGGATATATTGCCTTCCTCATATTTGCCACACCACCTATAGTAGTTTTTGGACACGCTGTCTCCCATTCGGGTATATTCAATTCTCTTTGCCACTCACCCTTATAGTATTCTCTTATTTAATAAGAATACTAAAATACTTCTCATATTATAGATGTAATCTATTAACTTCTCAATATCCATACGGTTTATGTATGGTATTGACAAAATCCTATGCATTTGCATAAGATTTATTTTGCCACAATTTATAGTACTAGTGCCGCCCTCACTAGGTATAAATATCTCATTTCGCTAGTAGTGTATGGGCAAATTCTACTAGCTATTCTCATAAATATGTCACTTATATGCCATATCTATACAATTCATGCACTTTTATATGTATATTTGCTATATTATACATTATTATGCCTTATAGGTATTATACCTATAAGCCACATCCATACGATTGCTTAATATAAATATATGTATAATTTTTTATACATATTTTTTTTTATTTATGTATGGTTTTTTATTCATATCCATATACTGTATTCACTTTTATATGGATATGATTGGCGTTTTATATAGTATTGACAAAATCATAAGTTTGACCAATACGAGGAGAGGTCCGCCAACGACCACCTCCCTATAGGTGTTTTTGGACACGCTGTCTCCCATTCGACTGCTTACTATACTAGGGGCTGCCCGCTCCGTATGATATTCTCTCGTATAACAAGAGAATGCAAGAAATATTCGTATTTTATGAATATAATCCATTTATTTTTCAATATCCATACGTTTTACTTAGTTTTTTGTACGGTATTGACAAAATCCTATGCATTTGCATAAGATTTATTTTGCCACAATTTATAGTACTAGTGCCGCCCTCACTAGGTATAAATATCTCATTTCGCTAGTAGTGTATGGGCAAATTCTACTAGCTATTCTCATAAATGCCTTCTTTATGCCATATCTATACAATTTATGCACTTTTATATGTATATTTGCTAATATTATACATTATTATGCCTTATAGGTATTATACCTATAAGCCATATACATACGATTTCATTTTTTTATTTATATATGGTTTTGTATTTATAACCATATACCGTATTTACTTTTATAAGGATATGATTGGCGTTTTATATAGTATTGACAAAATTATAAGTTTGACAAACACTTTTTTAAGTCTTTTAGTTAAAATTGTCATTTTTAATTGACTATCTAAACACTAGATATATTTGCACATGGAGCAAAGAGTATAAAAATTGGTCGCGTCACTAATAATATCGCGATACATTTTTACTACCATCAAAATACCACATACGTTTATATGTCCTCTTTATTTAATTTGGTTTCTAAACCTCAGGAATAGTTTTAATTATATGTGCGCTCTAAGTTGAATGAATTTCTTGAATCTCTTTACTTGAATTTCTAAGACTTAAAAATATTTATAAATAGATGTCCTATTGCATAATATTTTTTTATCGCTTCACTTATAAAATAACGATCCTGCCTTTCTACCTTTGAATAAACATTCATATAAACATGGAGAAAAAAACGTTCGCGTCACTAACAGTATGTGACGATAAAATTTTGCTAACATTAAAAGGAACATATTTTTATATGTCAACTCTTAGTTGAATTGGTCTATTGCTTAAGATTCTAGACCTTAGGAATATTTTTATATTATATGTTTGCCAATCTTCGCGTCACTAAAAAGATGACGATTCATATTGTTATTATTAGATGGTCGAGTTGTACTTATATTGATATGTTAATCAAATTGGTCTCTTACTTGAAAATCTAGACCTTAGGAATATTTTTATATTATATGTTTGCCAATCTTCGCGTCACTAATAAGATGACGATTCATATTGTTATTATTAGATGGTCGAGTTGTACTTATATTGATATGTTAATCAAATTGGTCTCTTACTTGAAAATCTAGACCTTAGGAATATTTGTATATTATATGTTTGCCAATCTTCGCGTCAGTAATAAGATGACGATTCATATTGTTATTATTAGATGGTCGAGTTGTACTTATATTGATATGTTAATCAAATTGGTCTCTTACTTGAAAATCTAGACCTTAGGAATATTTTTATATTATATGTTTGCCAATCTTCGCGTCACTAATAAGATGACGATTCATATTGTTATTATTAGATGGTCGAGTTGTACTTATATTGATATGTTAATCAAATTGGTCTCTTACTTGAAAATCTAGACCTTAGGAATATTTTTATATTATATGTTTGCCAATCTTCGCGTCACTAATAAGATGACGATTCATATTGTTATTATTAGATGGTCGAGTTGTACTTATATTGATATGTTAATCAAATTGGTCTCTTACTTGAAAATCTAGACCTTAGGAATATTTTTATATTATATGTTTGCCAATCTTCGCGTCACTAATAAGATGACGATTCATATTGTTATTATTAGATGGTCGAGTTGTACTTATATTGATATGTTAATCAAATTGGTCTCTTACTTGAAAATCTAGACCTTAGGAATATTTTTATATTATATGTTTGCCAATCTTCGCGTCACTAATAAGATGACGATTCATATTGTTATTATTAGATGGTCGAGTTGTACTTATATTGATATGTTAATCAAATTGGTCTCTTACTTGAAAATCTAGACCTTAGGAATATTTTTATATTATATGTTTGCCAATCTTCGCGTCACTAATAAGATGACGATTCATATTATTATTAGATGGTCGAGTTGTACTTATATTGATATGTTAATCAAATTGGTCTCTTACTTGAAAATCTAGACCTTAGGAATATTTTTATATTATATGTTTGCCAATCTTCGCGTCACTAATAAGATGACGATTCATATTGTTATTATTAGATGGTCGAGTTGTACTTATATTGATATGTTAATCAAATTGGTCTCTTACTTGAAAATCTAGACCTTAGGAATATTTTTATATTATATGTTTGCCAATCTTCGCGTCACTAATAAGATGACGATTCATATTGTTATTATTAGATGGTCGAGTTGTACTTATATTGATATGTTAATCAAATTGGTCTCTTACTTGAAAATCTAGACCTTAGGAATATTTTTATATTATATGTTTGCCAATCTTCGCGTCACTAATAAGATGACGATTCATATTGTTATTATTAGATGGTCGAGTTGTACTTATATTGATATGTTAATCAAATTGGTCTCTTACTTGAAAATCTAGACCTTAGGAATATTTTTATATTATATGTTTGCCAATCTTCGCGTCACTAATAAGATGACGATTCATATTGTTATTATTAGATGGTCGAGTTGTACTTATATTGATATGTTAATCAAATTGGTCTCTTACTTGAAAATCTAGACCTTAGGAATGTAATATATAAAGGATTAAAAATTCGCCACAAAGCCAAGCAAACAATCAATGCATACAAATAGATTGTTGGTTGAACTTTATATAAGAAGTTCAACACAACAAATAAATTATGCAATTTTATTATCGAATCATCAAGCAAAGGATAAGCTTCAGTGGATCGCAGTATGGCAGCTGCTCAACCACTTACAACACCTTGCCTGTTACAAAAGTCGTTTACAATTGATTCTAGGCTTTGTCATTGTATTAAATAATGCTTTTATATGTAACTAGCGCGGCATCAGGTGATCAAAGATCCTCCCAATTTACTATGTTACAAATTACATTGGCATCACATCCATTGTCGTTTAAAAAGTAAATTATAAACTTTAAATGGTTTAGAAGCCATACAATGCAAATTGCCCCTTATTTATCATTGCAGTCCAGCACGGATACGACCTTAGAGGCGTTCAGGCATAATCCAACGGACGTAGCGTCATACCACTGTTCGCTCGAACAAGTATTGTGCCATTGGTCCGTACCTGCGGTTCCTCTCGTACTACGCAGGAATGCTGTCGCAACAACGTTTTGTCATTAGTAGGGTAAAACTAACCTGTCTCACGACGGTCTAAACCCAGCTCACGTTCCCTTGCATGGGTGAACAATCCAACGCTTGGTGAATTTTGCTTCACAATGATAGGAAGAGCCGACATCGAAGGATCAAAAAGCGACGTCGCTATGAACGCTTGGCCGCCACAAGCCAGTTATCCCTATGGTAACTTTTCTGACACCTCTTGTTAAAAACTCTTTAAACCAAAAGGATCGATAGGCCGAGCTTTTGCTGTCCCTGTGTGTACTGAACACCGAGATCAAGTCAGCATTTGCCCTTTTGCTCTATGTGTGGTTTCTGTCCGCACTGAGCTGGCCTTGGGACACCTCCGTTATTATTTGAGAGATGTACCGCCCCAGTCAAACTCCCTACCTGGCAATGTCCTTGAATTGGATCATACCTGAGTAATTGGAGTTATACCAAATTTTCAAATCAAAAATACATAAATGCACCGTTTTATTAAAGAATTTGTTTGCGATTATATAACAAACTCGTGATACTTTGATCAAGAAGCTTGCATCAAAACCCAATACCATAAGATATAATAAATATATCCGTATAATGGCTAGGAAATGATACACGTTCCATTTAATCAAGTAAGTAAGGAAACAATAAGAGTAGTGGTATTTCATTGGCGATACCAAACCGAGGTCTAATATCTCCCACTTATTCTACACCTCTTATGTCTCCTTACACTGCCAGATTAGAGTCAAGCTCAAAAGGGTCTTCTTTCCCCGCTAATTATTCCAAGCCCGTTCCCTTGGCTGTGGTTTCGCTAGATAGTAGATAGGGACAGGTGTGTCTCGGATCCCTCCGAACTTATTTAACGTGACGTGTTCCGCACTGAAGGGATTACAGCCACGGCATTCTAATATACCCACAAGGGAGTATATAATGCAGGGGTCTGGGTTAAGCGCCAAACCAACGCCCTGGACTAGAAGCTATAGCTATGTACATAGCAACCACCCCAGTAGCAATTTAAGTACTTGCTTGTCGGGCAAGCACTCCCCCTTGCATAGGGGCGAGATCTATCTAAAATCTCTACTGTTCTTTGGGTCGCAGCACCCGAGTTGTATTAACGCAACATCCACGTCGAGCCCGGGGACTCTACCCGCGATATAGGTGTCAACCACAGCCACCACGAAACTCCCACTAGGGGGCCGACCTCAATGAGTAGCCTTGGAGAACCACTCAACCCGTGGCACCGAAATTTCAGGCTCGGTGGGCCTCACCCCTTCAGCTCCGACAAGCTCGGATGGGGCAACCATGTCATATTAGTCGCCTCCTACGACAAGCAATGACAAGCTGTGGCAGTATTCTTCGCCGTTGCCACACGGCAAGGGGGTTTTGGGACTATTGTCCCGGCGCCTGCGGTTCATCCCTCGTCGCTTCCATCCTACGCCTCGAGAAGGCAGCATCAGCAAAAGCTCCTAGGAGACGCATCCGTTCTGGGGTCTCGACTACTCCTGCGACGTTCCATCGTTCTTGGACTCGAACAATGCCAAGGGCATCCAAGTCACGCAAATCGCTATAGAGGCGGCACTCACATAGTACGTGAAGCCAGTCCTCACTCTCCTCTCCACATGAGCATGCGGTTGTGGTGCTGAGGGTTCTACCATGGAGGAAAGCGTTGAACGACCCGTGTCCTGTCAGCAAGAATCCGGCTCTTAAGGTGAAGACAAAGTCCTTCCTCTTGTAGACGAACGCTGCCTCTGGGAAAAACTGGCGAGTCACAAAACCGTGAGCCGCTTGGTCCCATCTGAGTTGCCACTCATTTAGCAGACATTCGTCTAGCAGAGCCATCTTGGATTTCCAGTCCAACACAGACAAGTCCTGTCCATAGAGCCAGTCGCTCTCGTCCAGGGGAACGTGCTTTCTGAGCTTAAACTTCACTGCCATCCTGTGAGCATCTAAATCCATTGGAGGAGCACCAGCAAGCACCTGCAGTGCCACCGTGGACACTGTGCGGCATACCGGTAGGCATCCTAATAGGATGGTCCTCTGGCACGAGGTGAGGAGTCTTAAGGACTTGCCCTTGCTCGCCGCCTTGTACCAGACCGAGGCACCGAAGAGTGCACAGGGGACCATGAGTCCGCTGTATATCGTCCTCTTAGCACGGGAGCTGAGCCCCCAATCGACTCGGAGCACCCGTGCTAGCCCTCCGGCAACTCCAGCCAGCCGATCTCTGAGAGCAGAGATATGCGGGAGAAAGCTCATCCGCTCGCCGACTAAGATGCCAAGGTACCGGCATTTGGTGACGTATGGCAGGCTTGCTCCAGCAAACCGTACCGTCGGTCTCCTAGTGTCTGAAAGATTCCCTTTCAGCAACATGATTGCCGTCTTGCTGGTTGACACACTCACTCCAACCTCAGCTCCCCAGGCTCCCACGATGTCCATCAACTGCTCACCCTTTCGCTCCAGATCGGCACGGGAATTCCCATCGACGAAAAGTAGCAAGTCATCTGCAAACGCGCTCAGAGCACAATGTGGCTCCAGGCGCTGAAGCAGCACATCCATCAGTAGGTTCCAAATAAATGGACCACTGACGGACCCTTGCGGGCAGCCCCGTGTAACCGACACTGTGGCCGCTTCGTAACTGCTGATGATACTGGCACTTCGACCGGAGAAATAACTTTTCCACAAGTCTATCTCTCGACAGCCGACGTCGATAAGCCGATCCAGCACCGCGTTCCACTCAACATTGTCGAAGGCACCCTTGAAATCAACAAAGATTCCCAGCACCCTCCTCTCGCGGCTGGTGGAAACGGTGTTTTTAGCGTGCATCCACGCATCCTCAACGCAGCGTCCAGGCCGAAATCCAAATTGCCATCTGCAGCCATCCGGTAGCACATCCTTCAGTCGATTCACCATGATCCCTTCCAGCACCTTTCCGAACACTGGCAAAAGGCATATGCCACGATAAGAGGCAGGATCGCTCCTGTCCTTATCTGGCCCCTTTACCAGCGGTATCACTCTCGGGTGTTTCCACTCGGCAGGAAAATATCCTTCCGAGAGGCATCGAGAGTACAACTTCGTCAGGTGCTGAGGGATAGCACGCCATACCTCCTTGACGATCCCACCCGTGATGCCGTCCATTCCCGGCGATCGCCGGCTTCTCAGCTTCGCGACGCTGGTTGCCACCTCGAAGGCTTCGAGGGTCGGTGGAGCAGCAGGAGTTATACCCTCACGCACTGTGGATTCCGCAACAGGGAAGAAGTTGCGGAGGAGTATATCTGCGCAGTCGTGCCATGTCGTAAGTAGCGCGCCGTTCGACCTAAGACATCCAAGATCGGTTGTCTTTTTCCGGCCTCGGCATATTCGGTAGGCGTGCCCCCATGGATCATCCTTGTGCCGTCCCACGAAGTCCCGCCAGTTTTGTTCCTTTGTCATCAGGATAAGCTTCTTATACTGGCCTGAGGCAAGCCTTAATCCAGCGGCAAGTCGCTCAACATCGCCGGTGCCACTCCGACGAGCTGCCTGCAGCCTGCGCCTCAGTCTCCTGACCTCTTGGCGCTTGGTACTCAGTTCAGGATTCCACCATATTACGTTTCCCCTTGCTGCAGGTATCCTGCGCCCTATTACCCTGTCGCACACTTCGTGTACGATGGAGCGAAGGGCTGACACATGATCATCCAACGGCGATTCCTCCAGTTCCTCGAGACATTCAGCTACATCCCTTAGTTCTACTCTGAATCTTCGCCAACTTGCATTGGAGAGCCTCCATTGCGGTACCGGAGCTAGGCTCTCAACAGTACTGCTTGGATCTGGAGTAACCTCAACAGTGATGATGTTGTGGTCACTCAGCTCCCAGAAGTCAACTCTCCATTCGTATGTTGCCCACACACGCGCTGCTTCGTTGGTGAAGGTCACGTCGATATCACTTCTGGAGCGGTGATTATCGAACGTGAACACCTGGCTGGCCGTATTAAGCACACAGACACCGCTTGCGATGATCCACTCGTCCATGTGCTGTCCCCGTTCGCGATTCAGACGGTCTCCAGAGTTAGCTGGAGTTTTGCTGAACCACATCGGGGAAACCGCATTCGCATCAAGTCCGAGGATTGTCGGTGTCCTGCTGGCTAGCAGCAGAACCGTATCCAGGTAGTCAGTGTAGGGCTGCAGGGCAGCTGAGTACTGGCAGTATACGGAGGACAGAAAAATGGTGCCGTATTTTCCTGTGACACTCACGCACACTCCATAATCCGTCGTCAATGTCTCGATGGGCATGCAGATGGCAGACGGGTCGTCCACGATGATGGCAGCTTTCTTCCTTTTGTCAGCGAAGATTCTCATGCCTCCAGGGAGTCCAGTGAGACGCTTGCCTGCGTCCACATAGGGCTCCTGAATGAGTGCGAACAGGTGGCCAGCATCTCTCATCCGCTTTGCAAGCTCGATGACAGCGCAACGGCCTCGACCACAATTCGCTTGGATGAAGCTGAACATGTTAATGTCTAGCTTGCACCCTGGCTAGCACAGCGCTATATATCGGGCATCCACCCGAGAGCATATAGTGCCCCGAGGGTAGCCCTTTATGGCGGCAGTTACGGCAGTCCACCGCATTTTTGCACTTCGCCGCGACGTGGTCGTTCTGTCCGCACTGGCGGCAGACCTGGTTTTCTCTAGCGTACCGACACTCGCTGACTTTGTGGTCAAAACCAAGGCATCGGTGGCACGCATAGGTGCGCACTTGAGAGCGGCAGCGGTAAGAGAACCACTTGATATACACCCTCCCGCTTTCGAGAACGGCCAACGCCTGATCATCTACTTCCAGCGTCACGTTTATAGTGGCGCTGTTAGCTGCTGACCAGGGCTTGGTCGCCAGGACTACCGCCTTCTGGAACTCCTTCAGCGACATCTCCTCGAAGTTTTTCTCTTTTAACTCCATCATGAACTCATCCGGCGTCACAGTGGTGTCCACATCCTGTACCGTCACCCTGGGTTTTGCGGCAGTGTTTTTGGACACCTTAAGGCCCACCTCAGCGAATTTTGCGGAGGCAACGATTTTCGACATCTCCGCCTGCGATGGCGTGCGAATAATCGCGCCGCCCCGCTTCAACTCTCGCACCTCATGCACTCTGACGCCCAAAGCAGGCGCTACCTCTTTGCGGACCTTGTCCGCAATTTGCCTCCCTGATAAGGCCGGATCATCACATGCAACGACTGCCGACCAGGTCTCCCGGATTTTCCGCGGTGCGGCTACAGGGGCATAGGGGGCGACAGGGGCAGCAGGTGAGGCGATAAGGTGCGCGCCTCTAGCAGCGGCGGCTGCGTATGAGACGGCCGAGGCAACCGGTGTCTGCTTCTTAAGGCGGTCCTCAAGCACTCCAATCCGTATAAGGAGGGCTGCAACAACCTCCTCGTAGCGGTTGGCTACGGACTGTACCTTCACATTTGTGGCCGGGTTGGCATAGGAGACCATGAACATCCTACCGATCTCCGATCGGATGTCCCCCATCTCGGCAGCGACGGCACCATTACCTCTCCACTCCCTATCCGAGAAGGATTTTAGAGGACTGGCTGGTGCAACGAAGGTCTTCTCGTGTTCAGCATAGGATGCAGCAGCGGCGGGGGCTGCGGGAGCGGCAGGGGCTGCGGCAAGGGCAGCGACAGGGGCAGCGGCAGCGGCAGCAGCAGGGGCAGCGGCAGCGGCAGCAGCAGCGGCAGGGGCTGTCGCAGTGTCAGCGGCAGTTGCATCCAGTGCCATCAACTTGCACCTAGAGGCGTCCCTCAGCGGCGCTTTATTGCGCTTACCTCTGGGTCGTCCTCTGCCCCCACTGCTTCCCCTACTACTAGCACTCTCACTGCCAGAATCTCCAACATCCATTTTGGGTGGCGCCATCCGCCGGTTATCGGCAGTTCCAACCCAAAAGCTTTTCCACCAAGGACTTACCCCTTTATTATCAGCTGGTCGGAAAGCTCTATCAGCTGATCAGCTGATAAAAGTTTAGCGATGACACAAACCGCACAGCTGTTTTAGGCAAAATGTGCCTAAATAAGCCTAACGCCTCTCTCAAGAGAGCGCCTCTCTCGTGACACACGTGGCGCAATGGAAAATTTCCAATGGGAAAAAACCCAATTTCACCCGATTTCACCACTTTTACACAGGGAAAACACGCGCACTGGGTTCGCAGGCACAAAACACGAATTTTCGTGCTGTTTCTAGCTTCGTATCTGGTCTCTATCAGTCAATATTGGCTACACTCGTGGAGCGTACGGAAAACACGTCTGTTCGCACGAGCAATCTAACACCGACTGAGTAGATAGGGACAGTAGGAATCTCGTTAATCCATTCATGCGCGTCACTAATTAGATGACGAGGCATTTGGCTACCTTAAGAGAGTCATAGTTACTCCCGCCGTTGACCCGCGCTTACTTGAATTTCTTCACTTTGACATTCAGAGCACTGGGCAGAAATCACATTGTGTCAACACCCGCTAGGGCCATCACAATGCTTTGTTTTAATTAGACAGTCGGATTCCCCAAGTCCGTGCCAGTTCTGAATTGATTGTTAATTGATAATCGTTATAATTAATAAGAACTAATTGGTTTAACCCAATTAGTATTCTTAAAAATTTTAGCAAGAAAGTTCCACAATTGGCTACGTAACTAAACTATCCGGGGAACAAGTAACTAACATAAATGCTAGAAACTCTATTTACCCAGAACGAGCACATAAACCATGTTATTGTTTCCCAATCAAGCCCGACTATCTCAATCTTCAGAGCCAATCCTTATCCCGAAGTTACGGATCTAATTTGCCGACTTCCCTTACCTACATTATTCTATCGACTAGAGACTCTTCACCTTGGAGACCAGCTGCGGATATTGGTACGGCCTGTTGAGAAGTTTGCGTGTCCCCACCATAAATTTTCAAGGTCCGAGGAGAAAATATCGACACAACAGTATATGTCATGCTCTTCTAGCCCATCTACCATATCTCTCTGCGAAAGACTTCCATGGTAGTACGGCTATAAAACAGAAAAGAAAACTCTTCCGATATCTCTCGACGGCTTCTTTATGGTCGTTCCTGTTGCCAGGATGAGCACGAGGCCCATATTTAATAACAAACGGATACTCAACAGGTTACGGAATTGGAACCGTATTCCCTTTCGTTCAAAATTATTCAAGTATATTAATTTAGCTAGATTTTATATAATATATATATTTGTTTGGCATTTGTATTTTACTTGAAAATTTTCGGCTTTCGCCTTGAACTTAGGACCGACTAACTCGTGATCAACCACTGTTCACACGAAACCCTTCTCCACTTCAGTCCTCCAAGGTCTCATTCGATTATTTGCTACTACCACCAAGATCTGTACCAATGGCAGCTCCATGCAGGCTTACGCCAAACACTTCTACGCATACCATTGTACCTTCCTACTCACTAAAGTTTCAAAATTTATATTACAAGTAATATAAATCATCTACTTTAGCGGTAATGTATAGGTATACAACTTAAGCGCCATCCATTTTAAGGGCTAGTTGCTTCGGCAGGTGAGTTGTTACACACTCCTTAGCGGATTTCGACTTCCATGATCACCGTCCTGCTGTTTTAAGCAACCAACGCCTTTCATGGTATCTGCATGAGTTGTTAATTTGGGCACCGTAACATTACGTTTGGTTCATCCCACAGCGCCAGTTCTGCTTACCAAAAGTGGCCCACTGGGCACATTATATCATAACCTTGAACTTCATATCAAGAAAGTTAAGGTTCTTACCCATTTAAAGTTTGAGAATAGGTTAAGATCGTTTCGACCCTAAGGCCTCTAATCATTCGCTTTACCAGATAAGATTATTTTATATAATATTAAAATGCACCAGCTATCCTGAGGGAAACTTCGGAAGGAACCAGCTACTAGATGGTTCGATTGGTCTTTCGCCCCTATACTCAATTCTGACAATCGATTTGCACGTCAGAACTGTTTCGGTCTTCCATCAGGGTTTCCCCTGACTTCAACCTGATCAAGTATAGTTCACCATCTTTCGGGTCACAGCATATATGCTCAAGGTACGTTCCAGTTAGAGGCATAAATAATATAAATATCATTATACATAACTATATAGAACGCCCCGGGATTGTGTTAATTAGCTATAAATAGTTAAAAAACTAATCCCATTATTAGTCAAGTTAATTACGCTATTAGGTTTATATCCCAATAACTTGCACATATGTTAGACTCCTTGGTCCGTGTTTCAAGACGGGTCCCGAAGGTATCCTGAATCTTTCGCATTGTTAATCCTACAAGTGCATATAATAAACACAAAAATCAATGATAATTATGCCATTATATAATTCCGAAAAATTAACGCACTGTATTCATATAAATCTATCAGCACTTTATCAAATTAATAACATTTATTCTGTGTTAAAATGCAAGCAAATTAATTTGAATAAACTATAAGTTATATTTTATGATAAATTTGGTATGCTAATAGATTACAATGTCCTTATATGGAAAAAATGCACACTATTATCATAATATTGTTTAAATATTACAATTCTAATGATGAATTTTCCATAACGGATATTCAGGTTCATCGGGCTTAACCTCTAAGCAGTTTCACGTACTGTTTAACTCTCTATTCAGAGTTCTTTTCAACTTTCCCTCACGGTACTTGTTTACTATCGGTCTCATGGTTATATTTAGTTTTAGATGGAGTTTACCACCCACTTAGTGCTGCACTATCAAGCAACACGACTCTTTGGAAACATCATCTAGTAATCATTAACGTTATACGGGCCTGGCACCCTCTATGGGTAAATGGCCTCATTTAAGAAGGACTTAAATCGTTAATTTCTCATACTAGAATATTGACGCTCCATACACTGCATCTCACATTTGCCATATAGACAAAGTGACTTAGTGCTGAACTGATTTCTTTTCGCTCGCCGCTACTAAGAAAATCCTTGTTAGTTTCTTTTCCTCCCCTAATTAATATGCTTAAATTCAGGGGGTAGTCCCATATGAGTTGAGGTTGTGTATAACTTTTATATGCAATTAATTCTTTATATATAATGATAAAACATTTTATTAAATTCGTTATATTAATAATATCTGTATATAAATGGCATTTGTTTGATTTAACGAATCAACGAAGAACAATAATATTGTCAACGGTTTTCTATTTTCTAATCATTAATAAGAGACAATTCTAGATAAATTTTTATGCTAGACATTTCTCAGTATCATTTGATTGAAAAAGAAAATATTTCTCTTCGTTTTTCACATTCAAATTATTTACTAATGTGAGATAATGTTTTTCATATATTTTTTAATATTATGAATAAAATAATTAAATTATTATTATCCAATAATATACCATATGCTTATAAAATTTCATTATAAAATTTGTATAAGCAACTTAATTAGCATAGTCTTACAACCCTCAACCATATGTAGTCCAAGCAGCACTATAAAATTAATTAAAGTACATAACAGCATGGACTGCGATATGCGTTCAAAATGTCGATGTTCATGTGTCCTGCAGTTCACACGATGACGCACAGTTTGCTGCGTTCTTCATCGACCCATGAGCCGAGTGATCCACCGCTTAGAGTTTTATAAATTGGTTTCTTAATTTTGTCAAATATGTTTTTATTGAAAGAAATTAAAAATACACCATTTTACTGGCATATATCAATTCCTTCAATAAATTTATTTTTATACCTAAAACGAATGCTGCGAAATGTCTTAGTTTTATATAACCAATATATATCAAAGTATTTCTTTTTAAATTGCATTTATTGTAAATAAATATATATATATATATATTAATACTTTTTTAGCGATATAAATTGAAATTTATATAAAACATTAACCTGTATAAAACCAGGTACAACATTGTACATTTTAGGTTGTTGCATTATCCAATGTATGCGCATAACTGAGATGAACAATACATATCGCAACGCGTGTATATTATGGTCCATATACACACAGTATTTTAATTGTGTTTATATACAATAATAATTTAATATTATTATTTTAATAATTCGATTTGCTTGTTCGAATTTTTATTTGTTTGTTTTGGCTGCTTATTATTTCTCTCATATGTATTAAATACAATATATAATTTTAATATTTGCATTATTTCGATTTGCTTGTTCGAAATTTCATTTGATCTATATTAGATCATATACATTTTGGCAATTCATATTTTATTTGTATTACTATAATGTATTTATTATAATATAAACAAATATTTTATTAACGGTAAGGATATACAATAATAATTTAATATTATTATTTTAATAATTCGATTTGCTTGTTCGAATTTTTATTTGTTTGCTTTGGCTGCTTATTATTTCTCTCATATGTATTAAATACAATATATAATTTTAATATTTGCATTATTTCGATTTGCTTGTTCGAAATTTTATTTGATCTATATTAGATCTCATATACATTTTGGCAATTCATATTTTATTTGTATTATTATAATGTATTTATTATAATATAAACAAATATTTTATTAACGGTAAGGATATACAATAATAATTTAATATTATTATTTTAATAATTCGATTTGCTTGTTCGAATTTTTATTTGTTTGCTTTGGCTGCTTATTAATTTCTCTCATATGTATTAAATACAATATATAATTTTAATATTTGCATTATTTCGATTTGCTTGTTCGAAATTTCATTTGATCTATAATAGATCTCATATACATTTTGGCAATTCATATTTTATTTGTAATACTATAATGTATTTATTATAATATAAACAAATATTTTATTAACGGTAAGGATATTAAAACATTAATGATCCTTCCGCAGGTTCACCTACGGAAACCTTGTTACGACTTTTACTTCCTCTAAATAATCAAGTTCGGTCAACTTTTGCGAAACAACCGTAACACGCAAGGCGTCACAGTGATCACGTCCGGAGACCTCACTAAATAATTCAATCGGTAGTAGCGACGGGCGGTGTGTACAAAGGGCAGGGACGTAATCAATGCGAGTTAATGACTCACACTTACTGGGAATTCCAAGTTCATGTGAACAGTTTCAGTTCACAATCCCAAGCATGAAAGTGGTTCAGCGGTTTACCCGGACCTCTCGGTCTAGGAAATACACGTTGATACTTTCATTGTAGCGCGCGTGCAGCCCAGGACATCTAAGGGCATCACAGACCTGTTATTGCTCAATCTCATTATTGCTAGACGCAATTTGTCCATTTAAGAAGCTAGTGTCCTTATAATGGGACAAACCAACAGGTACGGCTCCACTTATATAAACACATTCAAACACAATAAACATTTTACTGCCACCATGAATGAAGGCTATATAAGCTTCAACACCATAATCCTGAAGATATCTATTTAATATATTTGAGTCTCGTTCGTTATCGGAATTAACCAGACAAATCACTCCACGAACTAAGAACGGCCATGCACCACCACCCATAGATTCGAGAAAGAGCTATCAATCTGTCTTACACACTTATGTTCGGACCTGGTAAGTTTTCCCGTGTTGAGTCAAATTAAGCCGCAGGCTCCACTCCTGGTGGTGCCCTTCCGTCAATTCCTTTAAGTTTCAGCTTTGCAACCATACTTCCCCCGGAGCCCAAAAGCTTTGGTTTCCCGGGAAGCGACTGAGAGAGCCATAAAAGTAGCTACACCCAATTGCTAGCTGGCATCGTTTATGGTTAGAACTAGGGCGGTATCTGATCGCCTTCGAACCTCTAACTTTCGTTCTTGATTAATGAAAACATCTTTGGCAAATGCTTTCGCTTAAGTTAGTCTTACGACGGTCCAAGAATTTCACCTCTCGCGTCGTAATACTAATGCCCCCAAACTGCTTCTATTAATCATTACCTCTTGATCTGAAAACCAATGAAAGCAGAACAGAGGTCTTATTTCATTATCCCATGCACAGAATATTCAGGCATTTGAAGCCTGCTTTAAGCACTCTAATTTGTTCAAAGTAATTGTACCGGCCCACAATAACACTCGTTTAAGAGCACTAATGCAGGTTTTTAAATAGGAGGAACATATGAAAAAATACAAGTATCTAAGCACATGTAAGAACTCCACCGGTAATACGCTTACATACATAAAGGTATAGTACTAACCACAATTGTAAGTTGTACTACCCGTATGAAGCACAAGTTCAACTACGAACGTTTTAACCGCAACAACTTTAATATACGCTATTGGAGCTGGAATTACCGCGGCTGCTGGCACCAGACTTGCCCTCCAATTGGTCCTTGTTAAAGGATTTAAAGTGTACTCATTCCAATTACAGGGCCTCGGATATGAGTCCTGTATTGTTATTTTTCGTCACTACCTCCCCGAGCTGGGAGTGGGTAATTTACGCGCCTGCTGCCTTCCTTAGATGTGGTAGCCGTTTCTCAGGCTCCCTCTCCGGAATCGAACCCTGATTCCCCGTTACCCGTTGCAACCATGGTAGTCCTAGATACTACCATCAAAAGTTGATAGGGCAGACATTTGAAAGATCTGTCGTCGGTACAAGACCATACGATCTGCATGTTATCTAGAGTTCAACCAATATAACGATCTTGCGATCGCTTGGTTTTAGCCTAATAAAAGCACATGTTCCATAAGGTTCATGTTTTAATTGCATGTATTAGCTCTAGAATTACCACAGTTATCCAAGTAACTAACGATCTAAGGAACCATAACTGATATAATGAGCCTTTTGCGGTTTCACTTTTAATTCGTGTGTACTTAGACATGCATGGCTTAATCTTTGAGACAAGCATATAACTACTGGCAGGATCAACCAGAATAATGTTTTTATTCATATTTCATTCATATTTTTTGAATAGAAATTAGCAATATATATGTTGTTATAGATTTTATTTCTATCGAATACGGCCATTTTTATATAGCATTCGTATACGTTTGTTTTCCAATTTATACTTGTTTCGCCACTAATAATAACAAGTTTTTATTGATGTCAAAAAGAATCATATTCTTTATAAACACAATATTTATTTTTCATATATTTTCTTTATATATGCACATTTCATTCTAAAATATCATTTTTGTTCGACATACATAATATATTGTATCCACACATGTACAATTTTTGTTTAACCAATATAAGATATTGAGTTAATCATTTGTATTTTGACGATAAATTTAAAATTTATCTATATATATCCATATAAGTCTCTGGTAATATATAAAATAGAACCGAGTGTATATATATAATTATTACTACTATATTTATTTCTTAAATAATATATACTTATATATTATTTATATATATACTCTTTATTATATATTATATAATTTCTTAAATAACTCTCTTAATAGCTATTTTTTATTATCAACAATATAAGTTGATATTAATATTGAAAATGTATTCATAATTACATTTTTATATTTCTTTGGTAGACTTTTATGTACTATTATTATTTAATAATACACATATAATATAAATCATGTTAGCCTACCTCCTAAAATTAACGATAAAATTCGGAAACAATTTGTTATTCTATGTACAATAGAAACTTGGCCTTTGTTTCAACGTTATTATCTTTGGGCTTAAAATATTAACCGCGGAGCCAAGTCTCGTATTCAAATAAATGAATAAAGAAACAAATTTGACGGATAATATCTTCTCTACTGACATATGTCAATAGCAGACGGCCGGCCCATTGACCATCCTATAGTAGTTTTTGGACACGCTGTCTCCCATTCGGGTATATTCAATTTACTTTGCCACTCACCCATATAGTGTTCTCTTATATAATAAGACAACGCACTTTTATATTCATTATATGGATATATTGCCTTCCTCATATTTGCCACACCACCTATAGTAGTTTTTGGACACGCTGTCTCCCATTCGGGTATATTCAATTTACTTTGCCACTCACCCATATAGTGTTCTCTTATATAATAAGAAAACGCACTTTTATTTTCATTATATGGATATATTGCCTTCCTCATATTTGCCACACCACCTATAGTAGTTTTTGGACACGCTGTCTCCCATTCGGGTATATTCAATTTACTTTGCCACTCACCCATATAGTGTTCTCTTATATAATAAGAAAACGCACTTTTATTTTCATTATATGGATATATTGCCTTCCTCATATTTGCCACACCACCTATAGTAGTTTTTGGACACGCTGTCTCCCATTCGGGTATATTCAATTCTCTTTGCCACTCACCCTTATAGTATTCTCTTATTTAATAAGAATACTAAAATACTTCTCATATTATAGATGTAATCTATTAACTTCTCAATATCCATACGGTTTATGTATGGTATTGACAAAATCCTATGCATTTGCATAAGATTTATTTTGCCACAATTTATAGTACTAGTGCCGCCCTCACTAGGTATAAATATCTCATTTCGCTAGTAGTGTATGGGCAAATTCTACTAGCTATTCTCATAAATATGTCACTTATATGCCATATCTATACAATTCATGCACTTTTATATGTATATTTGCTATATTATACATTATTATGCCTTATAGGTATTATACCTATAAGCCACATCCATACGATTGCTTAATATAAATATATGTATAATTTTTTATACATATTTTTTTTTTATTTATGTATGGTTTTTTATTCATATCCATATACTGTATTCACTTTTATATGGATATGATTGGCGTTTTATATAGTATTGACAAAATCATAAGTTTGACCAATACGAGGAGAGGTCCGCCAACGACCACCTCCCTATAGGTGTTTTTGGACACGCTGTCTCCCATTCGACTGCTTACTATACTAGGGGCTACCCGCTCCGTATGATATTCTCTCATATAACAAGAGAATGCAAGAAATATTCGTATTTTATGAATATAATCCATTTATTTTTCAATATCCATACGTTTTACTTAGTTTTTTGTACGGTATTGACAAAATCCTATGCATTTGCATAAGATTTATTTTGCCACAATTTATAGTACTAGTGCCGCCCTCACTAGGTATAAATATCTCATTTCGCTAGTAGTGTATGGGGAAATTCTACTAGCTATTCTCATAAATATGTCACTTATATGCCATATCTATACAATTCATGCACTTTTATATGTATATTTGCTATATTATACATTATTATGCCTTATAGGTATTATACCTATAAGCCACATCCATACGATTGCTTAATATAAATATATGTATAATTTTTTATACATATTTTTTTTTTATTTTTGTATGGTTTTTTATTCATATCCATATACTGTATTCAATTTTATATGGATATGATTGGCGTTTTATATAGTATTGACAAAATCATAAGTTTGACCAATACGAGGAGAGGTCCGCCAACGACCACCTCCCTATAGGTGTTTTTGGACACGCTGTCTCCCATTCGACTGCTTACTATACTAGGGGCTACCCGCTCCGTATGATATTCTCTCATATAACAAGAGAATGCAAGAAATATTCGTATTTTATGAATATAATCCATTTATTTTTCAATATCCATACGTTTTACTTAGTTTTTTGTACGGTATTGACAAAATCCTATGCATTTGCATAAGATTTATTTTGCCACAATTTATAGTACTAGTGCCGCCCTCACTAGGTATAAATATCTCATTTCGCTAGTAGTGTATGGGCAAATTCTACTAGCTATTCTCATAAATATGTCACTTATATGCCATATCTATACAATTCATGCACTTTTATATGTATATTTGCTATATTATACATTATTATGCCTTATAGGTATTATACCTATAAGCCACATCCATACGATTGCTTAATATAAATATATGTATAATTTTTTATACATATTTTTTTTTATTTATGTATGGTTTTTTATTCATATCCATATACTGTATTCACTTTTATATGGATATGATTGGCGTTTTATATAGTATTGACAAAATCATAAGTTTGACCAATACGAGGAGAGGTCCGCCAACGACCACCTCCCTATAGGTGTTTTTGGACACGCTGTCTCCCATTCGACTGCTTACTATACTAGGGGCTACCCGCTCCGTATGATATTCTCTCATATAACAAGAGAATGCAAGAAATATTCGTATTTTATGAATATAATCCATTTATTTTTCAATATCCATACGTTTTACTTAGTTTTTTGTACGGTATTGACAAAATCCTATGCATTTGCATAAGATTTATTTTGCCACAATTTATAGTACTAGTGCCGCCCTCACTAGGTATAAATATCTCATTTCGCTAGTAGTGTATGGGCAAATTCTACTAGCTATTCTCATAAATATGTCACTTATATGCCATATCTATACAATTCATGCACTTTTATATGTATATTTGCTATATTATACATTATTATGCCTTATAGGTATTATACCTATAAGCCACATCCATACGATTGCTTAATATAAATATATGTATAATTTTTTATACATATTTTTTTTTATTTATGTATGGTTTTTTATTCATATCCATATACTGTATTCACTTTTATATGGATATGATTGGCGTTTTATATAGTATTGACAAAATCATAAGTTTGACCAATACGAGGAGAGGTCCGCCAACGACCACCTCCCTATAGGTGTTTTTGGACACGCTGTCTCCCATTCGACTGCTTACTATACTAGGGGCTGCCCGCTCCGTATGATATTCTCTCGTATAACAAGAGAATGCAAGAAATATTCGTATTTTATGAATATAATCCATTTATTTTTCAATATCCATACGTTTTACTTAGTTTTTTGTACGGTATTGACAAAATCCTATGCATTTGCATAAGATTTATTTTGCCACAATTTATAGTACTAGTGCCGCCCTCACTAGGTATAAATATCTCATTTCGCTAGTAGTGTATGGGCAAATTCTACTAGCTATTCTCATAAATGCCTTCTTTATGCCATATCTATACAATTTATGCACTTTTATATGTATATTTGCTAATATTATACATTATTATGCCTTATAGGTATTATACCTATAAGCCATATACATACGATTTCATTTTTTTATTTATATATGGTTTTGTATTTATAACCATATACCGTATTTACTTTTATAAGGATATGATTGGCGTTTTATATAGTATTGACAAAATTATAAGTTTGACAAACACTTTTTTAAGTCTTTTAGTTAAAATTGTCATTTTTAATTGACTATCTAAACACTAGATATATTTGCACATGGAGCAAAGAGTATAAAAATTGGTCGCGTCACTAATAATATCGCGATACATTTTTACTACCATCAAAATACCACATACGTTTATATGTCCTCTTTATTTAATTTGGTTTCTAAACCTCAGGAATAGTTTTAATTATATGTGCGCTCTAAGTTGAATGAATTTCTTGAATCTCTTTACTTGAATTTCTAAGACTTAAAAATATTTATAAATAGATGTCCTATTGCATAATATTTTTTTATCGCTTCACTTATAAAATAACGATCCTGCCTTTCTACCTTTGAATAAACATTCATATAAACATGGAGAAAAAAACGTTCGCGTCACTAACAGTATGTGACGATAAAATTTTGCTAACATTAAAAGGAACATATTTTTATATGTCAACTCTTAGTTGAATTGGTCTATTGCTTAAGATTCTAGACCTTAGGAATATTTTTATATTATATGTTTGCCAATCTTCGCGTCACTAAAAAGATGACGATTCATATTGTTATTATTAGATGGTCGAGTTGTACTTATATTGATATGTTAATCAAATTGGTCTCTTACTTGAAAATCTAGACCTTAGGAATATTTTTATATTATATGTTTGCCAATCTTCGCGTCACTAATAAGATGACGATTCATATTATTATTAGATGGTCGAGTTGTACTTATATTGATATGTTAATCAAATTGGTCTCTTACTTGAAAATCTAGACCTTAGGAATATTTTTATATTATATGTTTGCCAATCTTCGCGTCACTAATAAGATGACGATTCATATTATTATTAGATGGTCGAGTTGTACTTATATTGATATGTTAATCAAATTGGTCTCTTACTTGAAAATCTAGACCTTAGGAATATTTTTATATTATATGTTTGCCAATCTTCGCGTCACTAATAAGATGACGATTCATATTGTTATTATTAGATGGTCGAGTTGTACTTATATTGATATGTTAATCAAATTGGTCTCTTACTTGAAAATCTAGACCTTAGGAATATTTTTATATTATATGTTTGCCAATCTTCGCGTCACTAATAAGATGACGATTCATATTGTTATTATTAGATGGTCGAGTTGTACTTATATTGATATGTTAATCAAATTGGTCTCTTACTTGAAAATCTAGACCTTAGGAATATTTTTATATTATATGTTTGCCAATCTTCGCGTCACTAATAAGATGACGATTCATATTGTTATTATTAGATGGTCGAGTTGTACTTATATTGATATGTTAATCAAATTGGTCTCTTACTTGAAAATCTAGACCTTAGGAATGTAATATATAAAGGATTAAAAATTCGCCACAAAGCCAAGCAAACAATCAATGCATACAAATAGATTGTTGGTTGAACTTTATATAAGAAGTTCAACACAACAAATAAATTATGCAATTTTATTATCGAATCATCAAGCAAAGGATAAGCTTCAGTGGATCGCAGTATGGCAGCTGCTCAACCACTTACAACACCTTGCCTGTTACAAAAGTCGTTTACAATTGATTCTAGGCTTTGTCATTGTATTAAATAATGCTTTTATATGTAACTAGCGCGGCATCAGGTGATCAAAGATCCTCCCAATTTACTATGTTACAAATTACATTGGCATCACATCCATTGTCGTTTAAAAAGTAAATTATAAACTTTAAATGGTTTAGAAGCCATACAATGCAAATTGCCCCTTATTTATCATTGCAGTCCAGCACGGATACGACCTTAGAGGCGTTCAGGCATAATCCAACGGACGTAGCGTCATACCACTGTTCGCTCGAACAAGTATTGTGCCATTGGTCCGTACCTGCGGTTCCTCTCGTACTACGCAGGAATGCTGTCGCAACAACGTTTTGTCATTAGTAGGGTAAAACTAACCTGTCTCACGACGGTCTAAACCCAGCTCACGTTCCCTTGCATGGGTGAACAATCCAACGCTTGGTGAATTTTGCTTCACAATGATAGGAAGAGCCGACATCGAAGGATCAAAAAGCGACGTCGCTATGAACGCTTGGCCGCCACAAGCCAGTTATCCCTATGGTAACTTTTCTGACACCTCTTGTTAAAAACTCTTTAAACCAAAAGGATCGATAGGCCGAGCTTTTGCTGTCCCTGTGTGTACTGAACACCGAGATCAAGTCAGCATTTGCCCTTTTGCTCTATGTGTGGTTTCTGTCCGCACTGAGCTGGCCTTGGGACACCTCCGTTATTATTTGAGAGATGTACCGCCCCAGTCAAACTCCCTACCTGGCAATGTCCTTGAATTGGATCATACCTGAGTAATTGGAGTTATACCAAATTTTCAAATCAAAAATACATAAATGCACCGTTTTATTAAAGAATTTGTTTGCGATTATATAACAAACTCGTGATACTTTGATCAAGAAGCTTGCATCAAAACCCAATACCATAAGATATAATAAATATATCCGTATAATGGCTAGGAAATGATACACGTTCCATTTAATCAAGTAAGTAAGGAAACAATAAGAGTAGTGGTATTTCATTGGCGATACCAAACCGAGGTCTAATATCTCCCACTTATTCTACACCTCTTATGTCTCCTTACACTGCCAGATTAGAGTCAAGCTCAAAAGGGTCTTCTTTCCCCGCTAATTATTCCAAGCCCGTTCCCTTGGCTGTGGTTTCGCTAGATAGTAGATAGGGACAGGTGTGTCTCGGATCCCTCCGAACTTATTTAACGTGACGTGTTCCGCACTGAAGGGATTACAGCCACGGCATTCTAATATACCCACAAGGGAGTATATAATGCAAGGGTCTGGGTTAAGCGCCAAACCAACGCCCTGGACTAGAAGCTATAGCTATGTACATAGCAACCACCCCAGTAGCAATTTAAGTACTTGCTTGTCGGGCAAGCACTCCCCCTTGCATAGGGGCGAGATCTATCTAAAATCTCTACTGTTCTTTGGGTCGCAGCACCCGAGTTGTATTAACGCAACATCCACGTCGAGCCCGGGGACTCTACCCGCGATATAGGTGTCAACCACAGCCACCACGAAACTCCCACTAGGGGGCCGACCTCAATGAGTAGCCTTGGAGAACCACTCAACCCGTGGCACCGAAATTTCAGGCTCGGTGGGCCTCACCCCTTCAGCTCCGACAAGCTCGGATGGGGCAACCATGTCATATTAGTCGCCTCCTACGACAAGCAATGACAAGCTGTGGCAGTATTCTTCGCCGTTGCCACACGGCAAGGGGGTTTTGGGACTATTGTCCCGGCGCCTGCGGTTCATCCCTCGTCGCTTCCATCCTACGCCTCGAGAAGGCAGCATCAGCAAAAGCTCCTAGGAGACGCATCCGTTCTGGGGTCTCGACTACTCCTGCGACGTTCCATCGTTCTTGGACTCGAACAATGCCAAGGGCATCCAAGTCACGCAAATCGCTATAGAGGCGGCACTCACATAGTACGTGAAGCCAGTCCTCACTCTCCTCTCCACATGAGCATGCGGTTGTGGTGCTGAGGGTTCTACCATGGAGGAAAGCGTTGAACGACCCGTGTCCTGTCAGCAAGAATCCGGCTCTTAAGGTGAAGACAAAGTCCTTCCTCTTGTAGACGAACGCTGCCTCTGGGAAAAACTGGCGAGTCACAAAACCGTGAGCCGCTTGGTCCCATCTGAGTTGCCACTCATTTAGCAGACATTCGTCTAGCAGAGCCATCTTGGATTTCCAGTCCAACACAGACAAGTCCTGTCCATAGAGCCAGTCGCTCTCGTCCAGGGGAACGTGCTTTCTGAGCTTAAACTTCACTGCCATCCTGTGAGCATCTAAATCCATTGGAGGAGCACCAGCAAGCACCTGCAGTGCCACCGTGGACACTGTGCGGCATACCGGTAGGCATCCTAATAGGATGGTCCTCTGGCACGAGGTGAGGAGTCTTAAGGACTTGCCCTTGCTCGCCGCCTTGTACCAGACCGAGGCACCGAAGAGTGCACAGGGGACCATGAGTCCGCTGTATATCGTCCTCTTAGCACGGGAGCTGAGCCCCCAATCGACTCGGAGCACCCGTGCTAGCCCTCCGGCAACTCCAGCCAGCCGATCTCTGAGAGCAGAGATATGCGGGAGAAAGCTCATCCGCTCGCCGACTAAGATGCCAAGGTACCGGCATTTGGTGACGTATGGCAGGCTTGCTCCAGCAAACCGTACGGTCGGTCTCCTAGTGTCTGAAAGATTCCCTTTCAGCAACATGATTGCCGTCTTGCTGGTTGACACACTCACTCCAACCTCAGCTCCCCAGGCTCCCACGATGTCCATCAACTGCTCGCCCTTTCGCTCCAGATCGGCACGGGAATTCCCATCGACGAAAAGTAGCAAGTCATCTGCAAACGCGCTCAGAGCACAATGTGGCTCCAGGCGCTGAAGCAGCACATCCATCAGTAGGTTCCAAATAAATGGACCACTGACGGACCCTTGCGGGCAGCCCCGTGTAACCGACACTGTGGCCGCTTCGTAACTGCTGATGATACTGGCACTTCGACCGGAGAAATAACTTTTCCACAAGTCTATCTCTCGACAGCCGACGTCGATAAGCCGATCCAGCACCGCGTTCCACTCAACATTGTCGAAGGCACCCTTGAAATCAACAAAGATTCCCAGCACCCTCCTCTCGCGGCTGGTGGAAACGGTGTTTTTAGCGTGCATCCACGCATCCTCAACGCAGCGTCCAGGCCGAAATCCAAATTGCCATCTGCAGCCATCCGGTAGCACATCCTTTAGTCGATTCACCATGATCCCTTCCAGCACCTTTCCGAACACTGGCAAAAGGCATATGCCACGATAAGAGGCAGGATCGCTCCTGTCCTTATCTGGCCCCTTTACCAGCGGTATCACTCTCGGGTGTTTCCACTCGGCAGGAAAATATCCTTCCGAGAGGCATCGAGAGTACAACTTCGTCAGGTGCTGAGGGATAGCACGCCATACCTCCTTGACGATCCCACCCGTGATGCCGTCCATTCCCGGCGATCGCCGGCTTCTCAGCTTCGCGACGCTGGTTGCCACCTCGAAGGCTTCGAGGGTCGGTGGAGCAGCAGGAGTTATACCCTCACGCACTGTGGATTCCGCAACAGGGAAGAAGTTGCGGAGGAGTATATCTGCGCAGTCGTGCCATGTCGTAAGTAGCGCGCCGTTCGACCTAAGACATCCAAGATCGGTTGTCTTTTTCCGGCCTCGGCATATTCGGTAGGCGTGCCCCCATGGATCATCCTTGTGCCGTCCCACGAAGTCCCGCCAGTTTTGTTCCTTTGTCATCAGGATAAGCTTCTTATACTGGCCTGAGGCAAGCCTTAATCCAGCGGCAAGTCGCTCAACATCGCCGGTGCCACTCCGACGAGCTGCCTGCAGCCTGCGCCTCAGTCTCCTGACCTCTTGGCGCTTGGTACTCAGTTCAGGATTCCACCATATTACGTTTCCCCTTGCTGCAGGTATCCTGCGCCCTATTACCCTGTCGCACACTTCGTGTACGATGGAGCGAAGGGCTGACACATGATCATCCAACGGCGATTCCTCCAGTTCCTCGAGACATTCAGCTACATCCCTTAGTTCTACTCTGAATCTTCGCCAACTTGCATTGGAGAGCCTCCATTGCGGTACCGGAGCTAGGCTCTCAACGGTACTGCTTGGATCTGGAGTAACCTCAACAGTGATGATGTTGTGGTCACTCAGCTCCCAGAAGTCAACTCTCCATTCGTATGTTGCCCACACACGCGCTGCTTCGTTGGTGAAGGTCACGTCGATATCACTTCTGGAGCGGTGATTATCGAACGTGAACACCTGGCTGGCCGTATTAAGCACACAGACACCGCTTGCGATGATCCACTCGTCCATGTGCTGTCCCCGTTCGCGATTCAGACGGTCTCCAGAGTTAGCTGGAGTTTTGCTGAACCACATCGGGGAAACCGCATTCGCATCAAGTCCGAGGATTGTCGGTGTCCTGCTGGCTAGCAGCAGAACCGTATCCAGGTAGTCAGTGTAGGGCTGCAGGGCAGCTGAGTACTGGCAGTATACGGAGGACAGAAAAATGGTGCCGTATTTTCCTGTGACACTCACGCACACTCCATAATCCGTCGTCAATGTCTCGATGGGCATGCAGATGGCAGACGGGTCGTCCACGATGATGGCAGCTTTCTTCCTTTTGTCAGCGAAGATTCTCATGCCTCCAGGGAGTCCAGTGAGACGCTTGCCTGCGTCCACATAGGGCTCCTGAATGAGTGCGAACAGGTGGCCAGCATCTCTCATCCGCTTTGCAAGCTCGATGACAGCGCAACGGCCTCGACCACAATTCGCTTGGATGAAGCTGAACATGTTAATGTCTAGCTTGCACCCTGGCTAGCACAGCGCTATATATCGGGCATCCACCCGAGAGCATATAGTGCCCCGAGGGTAGCCCTTTATGGCGGCAGTTACGGCAGTCCACCGCATTTTTGCACTTCGCCGCGACGTGGTCGTTCTGTCCGCACTGGCGGCAGACCTGGTTTTCTCTAGCGTACCGACACTCGCTGACTTTGTGGTCAAAACCAAGGCATCGGTGGCACGCATAGGTGCGCACTTGAGAGCGGCAGCGGTAAGAGAACCACTTGATATACACCCTCCCGCTTTCGAGAACGGCCAACGCCTGATCATCTACTTCCAGCGTCACGTTTATAGTGGCGCTGTTAGCTGCTGACCAGGGCTTGGTCGCCAGGACTACCGCCTTCTGGAACTCCTTCAGCGACATCTCCTCGAAGTTTTTCTCTTTTAACTCCATCATGAACTCATCCGGCGTCACAGTGGTGTCCACATCCTGTACCGTCACCCTGGGTTTTGCGGCAGTGTTTTTGGACACCTTAAGGCCCACCTCAGCGAATTTTGCGGAGGCAACGATTTTCGACATCTCCGCCTGCGATGGCGTGCGAATAATCGCGCCGCCCCGCTTCAACTCTCGCACCTCATGCACTCTGACGCCCAAAGCAGGCGCTACCTCTTTGCGGACCTTGTCCGCAATTTGCCTCCCTGATAAGGCCGGATCATCACATGCAACGACTGCCGACCAGGTCTCCCGGATTTTCCGCGGTGCGGCTACAGGGGCATAGGGGGCGACAGGGGCAGCAGGTGAGGCGATAAGGTGCGCGCCTCTAGCAGCGGCGGCTGCGTATGAGACGGCCGAGGCAACCGGTGTCTGCTTCTTAAGGCGGTCCTCAAGCACTCCAATCCGTATAAGGAGGGCTGCAACAACCTCCTCGTAGCGGTTGGCTACGGACTGTACCTTCACATTTGTGGCCGGGTTGGCATAGGAGACCATGAACATCCTACCGATCTCCGATCGGATGTCCCCCATCTCGGCAGCGACGGCACCATTACCTCTCCACTCCCTATCCGAGAAGGATTTTAGAGGACTGGCTGGTGCAACGAAGGTCTTCTCGTGTTCAGCAGAGGATGCAGCAGCGGCGGGGGCTGCGGGAGCGGCAGGGGCTGCGGCAAGGGCAGCGACAGGCGCAGCGGCAGCGGCAGCAGCAGGGGCAGCGGCAGCGGCAGCGGCAGGGGCTGTCGCAGTGTCAGCGGCAGTTGCATCCAGTGCCATCAACTTGCACCTAGAGGCGTCCCTCAGCGGCGCTTTATTGCGCTTACCTCTGGGTCGTCCTCTGCCCCCACTGCTTCCCCTACTACTAGCACTCTCACTGCCAGAATCTCCAACATCCATTTTGGGTGGCGCCATCCGCCGGTTATCGGCAGTTCCAACCCAAAAGCTTTTCCACCAAGGACTTACCCCTTTATTATCAGCTGGTCGGAAAGCTCTATCAGCTGATCAGCTGATAAAAGTTTAGCGATGACACAAACCGCACAGCTGTTTTAGGCAAAATGTGCCTAAATAAGCCTAACTCCTCTCTCAAGAGAGCGCCTCTCTCGTGACACACGTGGCGCAATGGAAAATTTCCAATGGGAAAAACCCAATTTCACCCGGTTTCACCACTTTTACACAGGGAAAACACGCGCACTGGGTTCGCAGGCACAAAACACGAATTTTCGTGCTGTTTCTAGCTTCGTATCTGGTCTCTATCAGTCAATATTGGCTACACTCGCGGAGCGTACGGAAAACACGTCTGTTCGCACGAGCAATCTAACACCGACTGAGTAGATAGGGACAGGTGTGTCTCGGATCCCTCCGAACTTATTTAACGTGACGTGTTCCGCACTGAAGGGATTACAGCCACGGCATTCTAATATACCCACAAGGGAGTATATAATGCAAGGGTCTGGGTTAAGCGCCAAACCAACGCCCTGGACTAGAAGCTATAGCTATGTACATAGCAACCACCCCAGTAGCAATTTAAGTACTTGCTTGTCGGGCAAGCACTCCCCCTTGCATAGGGGCGAGATCTATCTAAAATCTCTACTGTTCTTTGGGTCGCAGCACCCGAGTTGTATTAACGCAACATCCACGTCGAGCCCGGGGACTCTACCCGCGATATAGGTGTCAACCACAGCCACCACGAAACTCCCACTAGGGGGCCGACCTCAATGAGTAGCCTTGGAGAACCACTCAACCCGTGGCACCGAAATTTCAGGCTCGGTGGGCCTCACCCCTTCAGCTCCGACAAGCTCGGATGGGGCAACCATGTCATATTAGTCGCCTCCTACGACAAGCAATGACAAGCTGTGGCAGTATTCTTCGCCGTTGCCACACGGCAAGGGGGTTTTGGGACTATTGTCCCGGCGCCTGCGGTTCATCCCTCGTCGCTTCCATCCTACGCCTCGAGAAGGCAGCATCAGCAAAAGCTCCTAGGAGACGCATCCGTTCTGGGGTCTCGACTACTCCTGCGACGTTCCATCGTTCTTGGACTCGAACAATGCCAAGGGCATCCAAGTCACGCAAATCGCTATAGAGGCGGCACTCACATAGTACGTGAAGCCAGTCCTCACTCTCCTCTCCACATGAGCATGCGGTTGTGGTGCTGAGGGTTCTACCATGGAGGAAAGCGTTGAACGACCCGTGTCCTGTCAGCAAGAATCCGGCTCTTAAGGTGAAGACAAAGTCCTTCCTCTTGTAGACGAACGCTGCCTCTGGGAAAAACTGGCGAGTCACAAAACCGTGAGCCGCTTGGTCCCATCTGAGTTGCCACTCATTTAGCAGACATTCGTCTAGCAGAGCCATCTTGGATTTCCAGTCCAACACAGACAAGTCCTGTCCATAGAGCCAGTCGCTCTCGTCCAGGGGAACGTGCTTTCTGAGCTTAAACTTCACTGCCATCCTGTGAGCATCTAAATCCATTG
The DNA here is from genome assembly GCF_025231255.1 of Drosophila biarmipes. NCBI lineage: Eukaryota > Metazoa > Arthropoda > Insecta > Diptera > Drosophilidae > Drosophila > Drosophila biarmipes. Next base: position 225,323 of record NW_026114542.1, on the reverse strand, counting down.
GAGGAGCACCAGCAAGCACCTGCAGTGCCACCGTGGACACTGTGCGGCATACCGGTAGGCATCCTAATAGGATGGTCCTCTGGCACGAGGTGAGGAGTCTTAAGGACTTGCCCTTGCTCGCCGCCTTGTACCAGACCGAGGCACCGAAGAGTGCACAGGGGACCATGAGTCCGCTGTATATCGTCCTCTTAGCACGGGAGCTGAGCCCCCAATCGACTCGGAGCACCCGTGCTAGCCCTCCGGCAACTCCAGCCAGCCGATCTCTGAGAGCAGAGATATGCGGGAGAAAGCTCATCCGCTCGCCGACTAAGATGCCAAGGTACCGGCATTTGGTGACGTATGGCAGGCTTGCTCCAGCAAACCGTACCGTCGGTCTCCTAGTGTCTGAAAGATTCCCTTTCAGCAACATGATTGCCGTCTTGCTGGTTGACACACTCACTCCAACCTCAGCTCCCCAGGCTCCCACGATGTCCATCAACTGCTCACCCTTTCGCTCCAGATCGGCACGGGAATTCCCATCGACGAAAAGTAGCAAGTCATCTGCAAACGCGCTCAGAGCACAATGTGGCTCCAGGCGCTGAAGCAGCACATCCATCAGTAGGTTCCAAATAAATGGACCACTGACGGACCCTTGCGGGCAGCCCCGTGTAACCGACACTGTGGCCGCTTCGTAACTGCTGATGATACTGGCACTTCGACCGGAGAAATAACTTTTCCACAAGTCTATCTCTCGACAGCCGACGTCGATAAGCCGATCCAGCACCGCGTTCCACTCAACATTGTCGAAGGCACCCTTGAAATCAACAAAGATTCCCAGCACCCTCCTCTCGCGGCTGGTGGAAACGGTGTTTTTAGCGTGCATCCACGCATCCTCAACGCAGCGTCCAGGCCGAAATCCAAATTGCCATCTGCAGCCATCCGGTAGCACATCCTTCAGTCGATTCACCATGATCCCTTCCAGCACCTTTCCGAACACTGGCAAAAGGCATATGCCACGATAAGAGGCAGGATCGCTCCTGTCCTTATCTGGCCCCTTTACCAGCGGTATCACTCTCGGGTGTTTCCACTCGGCAGGAAAATATCCTTCCGAGAGGCATCGAGAGTACAACTTCGTCAGGTGCTGAGGGATAGCACGCCATACCTCCTTGACGATCCCACCCGTGATGCCGTCCATTCCCGGCGATCGCCGGCTTCTCAGCTTCGCGACGCTGGTTGCCACCTCGAAGGCTTCGAGGGTCGGTGGAGCAGCAGGAGTTATACCCTCACGCACTGTGGATTCCGCAACAGGGAAGAAGTTGCGGAGGAGTATATCTGCGCAGTCGTGCCATGTCGTAAGTAGCGCGCCGTTCGACCTAAGACATCCAAGATCGGTTGTCTTTTTCCGGCCTCGGCATATTCGGTAGGCGTGCCCCCATGGATCATCCTTGTGCCGTCCCACGAAGTCCCGCCAGTTTTGTTCCTTTGTCATCAGGATAAGCTTCTTATACTGGCCTGAGGCAAGCCTTAATCCAGCGGCAAGTCGCTCAACATCGCCGGTGCCACTCCGACGAGCTGCCTGCAGCCTGCGCCTCAGTCTCCTGACCTCTTGGCGCTTGGTACTCAGTTCAGGATTCCACCATATTACGTTTCCCCTTGCTGCAGGTATCCTGCGCCCTATTACCCTGTCGCACACTTCGTGTACGATGGAGCGAAGGGCTGACACATGATCATCCAACGGCGATTCCTCCAGTTCCTCGAGACATTCAGCTACATCCCTTAGTTCTACTCTGAATCTTCGCCAACTTGCATTGGAGAGCCTCCATTGCGGTACCGGAGCTAGGCTCTCAACAGTACTGCTTGGATCTGGAGTAACCTCAACAGTGATGATGTTGTGGTCACTCAGCTCCCAGAAGTCAACTCTCCATTCGTATATTGCCCACACACGCGCTGCTTCGTTGGTGAAGGTCACGTCGATATCACTTCTGGAGCGGTGATTATCGAACGTGAACACCTGGCTGGCCGTATTAAGCACACAGACACCGCTTGCGATGATCCACTCGTCCATGTGCTGTCCCCGTTCGCGATTCAGACGGTCTCCAGAGTTAGCTGGAGTTTTGCTGAACCACATCGGGGAAACCGCATTCGCATCAAGTCCGAGGATTGTCGGTGTCCTGCTGGCTAGCAGCAGAACCGTATCCAGGTAGTCAGTGTAGGGCTGCAGGGCAGCTGAGTACTGGCAGTATACGGAGGACAGAAAAATGGTGCCGTATTTTCCTGTGACACTCACGCACACTCCATAATCCGTCGTCAATGTCTCGATGGGCATGCAGATGGCAGACGGGTCGTCCACGATGATGGCAGCTTTCTTCCTTTTGTCAGCGAAGATTCTCATGCCTCCAGGGAGTCCAGTGAGACGCTTGCCTGCGTCCACATAGGGCTCCTGAATGAGTGCGAACAGGTGGCCAGCATCTCTCATCCGCTTTGCAAGCTCGATGACAGCGCAACGGCCTCGACCACAATTCGCTTGGATGAAGCTGAACATGTTAATGTCTAGCTTGCACCCTGGCTAGCACAGCGCTATATATCGGGCATCCACCCGAGAGCATATAGTGCCCCGAGGGTAGCCCTTTATGGCGGCAGTTACGGCAGTCCACCGCATTTTTGCACTTCGCCGCGACGTGGTCGTTCTGTCCGCACTGGCGGCAGACCTGGTTTTCTCTAGCGTACCGACACTCGCTGACTTTGTGGTCAAAACCAAGGCATCGGTGGCACGCATAGGTGCGCACTTGAGAGCGGCAGCGGTAAGAGAACCACTTGATATACACCCTCCCGCTTTCGAGAACGGCCAACGCCTGATCATCTACTTCCAGCGTCACGTTTATAGTGGCGCTGTTAGCTGCTGACCAGGGCTTGGTCGCCAGGACTACCGCCTTCTGGAACTCCTTCAGCGACATCTCCTCGAAGTTTTTCTCTTTTAACTCCATCATGAACTCATCCGGCGTCACAGTGGTGTCCACATCCTGTACCGTCACCCTGGGTTTTGCGGCAGTGTTTTTGGACACCTTAAGGCCCACCTCAGCGAATTTTGCGGAGGCAACGATTTTCGACATCTCCGCCTGCGATGGCGTGCGAATAATCGCGCCGCCCCGCTTCAACTCTCGCACCTCATGCACTCTGACGCCCAAAGCAGGCGCTACCTCTTTGCGGACCTTGTCCGCAATTTGCCTCCCTGATAAGGCCGGATCATCACATGCAACGACTGCCGACCAGGTCTCCCGGATTTTCCGCGGTGCGGCTACAGGGGCATAGGGGGCGACAGGGGCAGCAGGTGAGGCGATAAGGTGCGCGCCTCTAGCAGCGGCGGCTGCGTATGAGACGGCCGAGGCAACCGGTGTCTGCTTCTTAAGGCGGTCCTCAAGCACTCCAATCCGTATAAGGAGGGCTGCAACAACCTCCTCGTAGCGGTTGGCTACGGACTGCACCTTCACATTTGTGGCCGGGTTGGCATAGGAGACCATGAACATCCTACCGATCTCCGATCGGATGTCCCCCATCTCGGCAGCGACGGCACCATTACCTCTCCACTCCCTATCCGAGAAGGATTTTAGAGGACTGGCTGGTGCAACGAAGGTCTTCTCGTGTTCAGCATAGGATGCAGCAGCGGCGGGGGCTGCGGGAGCGGCAGGGGCTGCGGCAAGGGCAGCGACAGGGGCAGCGGCAGCGGCAGCAGCAGGGGCAGCGGCAGCGGCAGCGGCAGGGGCTGTCGCAGTGTCAGCGGCAGTTGCATCCAGTGCCATCAACTTGCACCTAGAGGCGTCCCTCAGCGGCGCTTTATTGCGCTTACCTCTGGGTCGTCCTCTGCCCCCACTGCTTCCCCTACTACTAGCACTCTCACTGCCAGAATCTCCAACATCCATTTTGGGTGGCGCCATCCGCCGGTTATCGGCAGTTCCAACCCAAAAGCTTTTCCACCAAGGACTTACCCCTTTATTATCAGCTGGTCGGAAAGCTCTATCAGCTGATCAGCTGATAAAAGTTTAGCGATGACACAAACCGCACAGCTGTTTTAGGCAAAATGTGCCTAAATAAGCCTAACGCCTCTCTCAAGAGAGCGCCTCTCTCGTGACACACGTGGCGCAATGGAAAATTTCCAATGGGAAAAACCCAATTTCACCCGGTTTCACCACTTTTACACAGGGAAAACACGCGCACTGGGTTCGCAGGCACAAAACACGAATTTTCGTGCTGTTTCTAGCTTCGTATCTGGTCTCTATCAGTCAATATTGGCTACACTCGCGGAGCGTACGGAAAACACGTCTGTTCGCACGAGCAATCTAACACCGACTCGTGTAGATAGGGACAGTAGGAATCTCGTTAATCCATTCATGCGCGTCACTAATTAGATGACGAGGCATTTGGCTACCTTAAGAGAGTCATAGTTACTCCCGCCGTTGACCCGCGCTTACTTGAATTTCTTCACTTTGACATTCAGAGCACTGGGCAGAAATCACATTGTGTCAACACCCGCTAGGGCCATCACAATGCTTTGTTTTAATTAGACAGTCGGATTCCCCAAGTCCGTGCCAGTTCTGAATTGATTGTTAATTGATAATCGTTATAATTAATAAGAACTAATTGGTTTAACCCAATTAGTATTCTTAAAAATTTTAGCAAGAAAGTTCCACAATTGGCTACGTAACTAAACTATCCGGGGAACAAGTAACTAACATAAATGCTAGAAACTCTATTTACCCAGAACGAGCACATAAACCATGTTATTGTTTCCCAATCAAGCCCGACTATCTCAATCTTCAGAGCCAATCCTTATCCCGAAGTTACGGATCTAATTTGCCGACTTCCCTTACCTACATTATTCTATCGACTAGAGACTCTTCACCTTGGAGACCAGCTGCGGATATTGGTACGGCCTGTTGAGAAGTTTGCGTGTCCCCACCATAAATTTTCAAGGTCCGAGGAGAAAATATCGACACAACAGTATATGTCATGCTCTTCTAGCCCATCTACCATATCTCTCTGCGAAAGACTTCCATGGTAGTACGGCTATAAAACAGAAAAGAAAACTCTTCCGATATCTCTCGACGGCTTCTTTATGGTCGTTCCTGTTGCCAGGATGAGCACGAGGCCCATATTTAATAACAAACGGATACTCAACAGGTTACGGAATTGGAACCGTATTCCCTTTCGTTCAAAATTATTCAAGTATATTAATTTAGCTAGATTTTATATAATATATATATTTGTTTGGCATTTGTATTTTACTTGAAAATTTTCGGCTTTCGCCTTGAACTTAGGACCGACTAACTCGTGATCAACCACTGTTCACACGAAACCCTTCTCCACTTCAGTCCTCCAAGGTCTCATTCGATTATTTGCTACTACCACCAAGATCTGTACCAATGGCAGCTCCATGCAGGCTTACGCCAAACACTTCTACGCATACCATTGTACCTTCCTACTCACTAAAGTTTCAAAATTTATATTACAAGTAATATAAATCATCTACTTTAGCGGTAATGTATAGGTATACAACTTAAGCGCCATCCATTTTAAGGGCTAGTTGCTTCGGCAGGTGAGTTGTTACACACTCCTTAGCGGATTTCGACTTCCATGATCACCGTCCTGCTGTTTTAAGCAACCAACGCCTTTCATGGTATCTGCATGAGTTGTTAATTTGGGCACCGTAACATTACGTTTGGTTCATCCCACAGCGCCAGTTCTGCTTACCAAAAGTGGCCCACTGGGCACATTATATCATAACCTTGAACTTCATATCAAGAAAGTTAAGGTTCTTACCCATTTAAAGTTTGAGAATAGGTTAAGATCGTTTCGACCCTAAGGCCTCTAATCATTCGCTTTACCAGATAAGATTATTTTATATAATATTAAAATGCACCAGCTATCCTGAGGGAAACTTCGGAAGGAACCAGCTACTAGATGGTTCGATTGGTCTTTCGCCCCTATACTCAATTCTGACAATCGATTTGCACGTCAGAACTGTTTCGGTCTTCCATCAGGGTTTCCCCTGACTTCAACCTGATCAAGTATAGTTCACCATCTTTCGGGTCACAGCATATATGCTCAAGGTACGTTCCAGTTAGAGGCATAAATAATATAAATATCATTATACATAACTATATAGAACGCCCCGGGATTGTGTTAATTAGCTATAAATAGTTAAAAAACTAATCCCATTATTAGTCAAGTTAATTACGCTATTAGGTTTATATCCCAATAACTTGCACATATGTTAGACTCCTTGGTCCGTGTTTCAAGACGGGTCCCGAAGGTATCCTGAATCTTTCGCATTGTTAATCCTACAAGTGCATATAATAAACACAAAAATCAATGATAATTATGCCATTATATAATTCCGAAAAATTAACGCACTGTATTCATATAAATCTATCAGCACTTTATCAAATTAATAACATTTATTCTGTGTTAAAATGCAAGCAAATTAATTTGAATAAACTATAAGTTATATTTTATGATAAATTTGGTATGCTAATAGATTACAATGTCCTTATATGGAAAAAATGCACACTATTATCATAATATTGTTTAAATATTACAATTCTAATGATGAATTTTCCATAACGGATATTCAGGTTCATCGGGCTTAACCTCTAAGCAGTTTCACGTACTGTTTAACTCTCTATTCAGAGTTCTTTTCAACTTTCCCTCACGGTACTTGTTTACTATCGGTCTCATGGTTATATTTAGTTTTAGATGGAGTTTACCACCCACTTAGTGCTGCACTATCAAGCAACACGACTCTTTGGAAACATCATCTAGTAATCATTAACGTTATACGGGCCTGGCACCCTCTATGGGTAAATGGCCTCATTTAAGAAGGACTTAAATCGTTAATTTCTCATACTAGAATATTGACGCTCCATACACTGCATCTCACATTTGCCATATAGACAAAGTGACTTAGTGCTGAACTGATTTCTTTTCGCTCGCCGCTACTAAGAAAATCCTTGTTAGTTTCTTTTCCTCCCCTAATTAATATGCTTAAATTCAGGGGGTAGTCCCATATGAGTTGAGGTTGTGTATAACTTTTATATGCAATTAATTCTTTATATATAATGATAAAACATTTTATTAAATTCGTTATATTAATAATATCTGTATATAAATGGCATTTGTTTGATTTAACGAATCAACGAAGAACAATAATATTGTCAACGGTTTTCTATTTTCTAATCATTAATAAGAGACAATTCTAGATAAATTTTTATGCTAGACATTTCTCAGTATCATTTGATTGAAAAAGAAAATATTTCTCTTCGTTTTTCACATTCAAATTATTTACTAATGTGAGATAATGTTTTTCATATATTTTTTAATATTATGAATAAAATAATTAAATTATTATTATCCAATAATATACCATATGCTTATAAAATTTCATTATAAAATTTGTATAAGCAACTTAATTAGCATAGTCTTACAACCCTCAACCATATGTAGTCCAAGCAGCACTATAAAATTAATTAAAGTACATAACAGCATGGACTGCGATATGCGTTCAAAATGTCGATGTTCATGTGTCCTGCAGTTCACACGATGACGCACAGTTTGCTGCGTTCTTCATCGACCCATGAGCCGAGTGATCCACCGCTTAGAGTTTTATAAATTGGTTTCTTAATTTTGTCAAATATGTTTTTATTGAAAGAAATTAAAAATACACCATTTTACTGGCATATATCAATTCCTTCAATAAATTTATTTTTATACCTAAAACGAATGCTGCGAAATGTCTTAGTTTTATATAACCAATATATATCAAAGTATTTCTTTTTAAATTGCATTTATTGTAAATAAATATATATATATATATATTAATACTTTTTTAGCGATATAAATTGAAATTTATATAAAACATTAACCTGTATAAAACCAGGTACAACATTGTACATTTTAGGTTGTTGCATTATCCAATGTATGCGCATAACTGAGATGAACAATACATATCGCAACGCGTGTATATTATGGTCCATATACACACAGTATTTTAATTGTGTTTATATACAATAATAATTTAATATTATTATTTTAATAATTCGATTTGCTTGTTCGAATTTTTATTTGTTTGTTTTGGCTGCTTATTATTTCTCTCATATGTATTAAATACAATATATAATTTTAATATTTGCATTATTTCGATTTGCTTGTTCGAAATTTCATTTGATCTATATTAGATCATATACATTTTGGCAATTCATATTTTATTTGTATTACTATAATGTATTTATTATAATATAAACAAATATTTTATTAACGGTAAGGATATACAATAATAATTTAATATTATTATTTTAATAATTCGATTTGCTTGTTCGAATTTTTATTTGTTTGCTTTGGCTGCTTATTATTTCTCTCATATGTATTAAATACAATATATAATTTTAATATTTGCATTATTTCGATTTGCTTGTTCGAAATTTTATTTGATCTATATTAGATCTCATATACATTTTGGCAATTCATATTTTATTTGTATTATTATAATGTATTTATTATAATATAAACAAATATTTTATTAACGGTAAGGATATACAATAATAATTTAATATTATTATTTTAATAATTCGATTTGCTTGTTCGAATTTTTATTTGTTTGCTTTGGCTGCTTATTAATTTCTCTCATATGTATTAAATACAATATATAATTTTAATATTTGCATTATTTCGATTTGCTTGTTCGAAATTTCATTTGATCTATAATAGATCTCATATACATTTTGGCAATTCATATTTTATTTGTAATACTATAATGTATTTATTATAATATAAACAAATATTTTATTAACGGTAAGGATATTAAAACATTAATGATCCTTCCGCAGGTTCACCTACGGAAACCTTGTTACGACTTTTACTTCCTCTAAATAATCAAGTTCGGTCAACTTTTGCGAAACAACCGTAACACGCAAGGCGTCACAGTGATCACGTCCGGAGACCTCACTAAATAATTCAATCGGTAGTAGCGACGGGCGGTGTGTACAAAGGGCAGGGACGTAATCAATGCGAGTTAATGACTCACACTTACTGGGAATTCCAAGTTCATGTGAACAGTTTCAGTTCACAATCCCAAGCATGAAAGTGGTTCAGCGGTTTACCCGGACCTCTCGGTCTAGGAAATACACGTTGATACTTTCATTGTAGCGCGCGTGCAGCCCAGGACATCTAAGGGCATCACAGACCTGTTATTGCTCAATCTCATTATTGCTAGACGCAATTTGTCCATTTAAGAAGCTAGTGTCCTTATAATGGGACAAACCAACAGGTACGGCTCCACTTATATAAACACATTCAAACACAATAAACATTTTACTGCCACCATGAATGAAGGCTATATAAGCTTCAACACCATAATCCTGAAGATATCTATTTAATATATTTGAGTCTCGTTCGTTATCGGAATTAACCAGACAAATCACTCCACGAACTAAGAACGGCCATGCACCACCACCCATAGATTCGAGAAAGAGCTATCAATCTGTCTTACACACTTATGTTCGGACCTGGTAAGTTTTCCCGTGTTGAGTCAAATTAAGCCGCAGGCTCCACTCCTGGTGGTGCCCTTCCGTCAATTCCTTTAAGTTTCAGCTTTGCAACCATACTTCCCCCGGAGCCCAAAAGCTTTGGTTTCCCGGGAAGCGACTGAGAGAGCCATAAAAGTAGCTACACCCAATTGCTAGCTGGCATCGTTTATGGTTAGAACTAGGGCGGTATCTGATCGCCTTCGAACCTCTAACTTTCGTTCTTGATTAATGAAAACATCTTTGGCAAATGCTTTCGCTTAAGTTAGTCTTACGACGGTCCAAGAATTTCACCTCTCGCGTCGTAATACTAATGCCCCCAAACTGCTTCTATTAATCATTACCTCTTGATCTGAAAACCAATGAAAGCAGAACAGAGGTCTTATTTCATTATCCCATGCACAGAATATTCAGGCATTTGAAGCCTGCTTTAAGCACTCTAATTTGTTCAAAGTAATTGTACCGGCCCACAATAACACTCGTTTAAGAGCACTAATGCAGGTTTTTAAATAGGAGGAACATATGAAAAAATACAAGTATCTAAGCACATGTAAGAACTCCACCGGTAATACGCTTACATACATAAAGGTATAGTACTAACCACAATTGTAAGTTGTACTACCCGTATGAAGCACAAGTTCAACTACGAACGTTTTAACCGCAACAACTTTAATATACGCTATTGGAGCTGGAATTACCGCGGCTGCTGGCACCAGACTTGCCCTCCAATTGGTCCTTGTTAAAGGATTTAAAGTGTACTCATTCCAATTACAGGGCCTCGGATATGAGTCCTGTATTGTTATTTTTCGTCACTACCTCCCCGAGCTGGGAGTGGGTAATTTACGCGCCTGCTGCCTTCCTTAGATGTGGTAGCCGTTTCTCAGGCTCCCTCTCCGGAATCGAACCCTGATTCCCCGTTACCCGTTGCAACCATGGTAGTCCTAGATACTACCATCAAAAGTTGATAGGGCAGACATTTGAAAGATCTGTCGTCGGTACAAGACCATACGATCTGCATGTTATCTAGAGTTCAACCAATATAACGATCTTGCGATCGCTTGGTTTTAGCCTAATAAAAGCACATGTTCCATAAGGTTCATGTTTTAATTGCATGTATTAGCTCTAGAATTACCACAGTTATCCAAGTAACTGTTAACGATCTAAGGAACCATAACTGATATAATGAGCCTTTTGCGGTTTCACTTTTAATTCGTGTGTACTTAGACATGCATGGCTTAATCTTTGAGACAAGCATATAACTACTGGCAGGATCAACCAGAATAATGTTTTTATTCATATTTCATTCATATTTTTTGAATAGAAATTAGCAATATATATGTTGTTATAGATTTTATTTCTATCGAATACGGCCATTTTTATATAGCATTCGTATACGTTTGTTTTCCAATTTATACTTGTTTCGCCACTAATAATAACAAGTTTTTATTGATGTCAAAAAGAATCATATTCTTTATAAACACAATATTTATTTTTCATATATTTTCTTTATATATGCACATTTCATTCTAAAATATCATTTTTGTTCGACATACATAATATATTGTATCCACACATGTACAATTTTTGTTTAACCAATATAAGATATTGAGTTAATCATTTGTATTTTGACGATAAATTTAAAATTTATCTATATATATCCATATAAGTCTCTGGTAATATATAAAATAGAACCGAGTGTATATATATAATTATTACTACTATATTTATTTCTTAAATAATATATACTTATATATTATTTATATATATACTCTTTATTATATATTATATAATTTCTTAAATAACTCTCTTAATAGCTATTTTTTATTATCAACAATATAAGTTGATATTAATATTGAAAATGTATTCATAATTACATTTTTATATTTCTTTGGTAGACTTTTATGTACTATTATTATTTAATAATACACATATAATATAAATCATGTTAGCCTACCTCCTAAAATTAACGATAAAATTCGGAAACAATTTGTTATTCTATGTACAATAGAAACTTGGCCTTTGTTTCAACGTTATTATCTTTGGGCTTAAAATATTAACCGCGGAGCCAAGTCTCGTATTCAAATAAATGAATAAAGAAACAAATTTGACGGATAATATCTTCTCTACTGACATATGTCAATAGCAGACGGCCGGCCCATTGACCATCCTATAGTAGTTTTTGGACACGCTGTCTCCCATTCGGGTATATTCAATTTACTTTGCCACTCACCCATATAGTGTTCTCTTATATAATAAGACAACGCACTTTTATATTCATTATATGGATATATTGCCTTCCTCATATTTGCCACACCACCTATAGTAGTTTTTGGACACGCTGTCTCCCATTCGGGTATATTCAATTTACTTTGCCACTCACCCATATAGTGTTCTCTTATATAATAAGAAAACGCACTTTTATTTTCATTATATGGATATATTGCCTTCCTCATATTTGCCACACCACCTATAGTAGTTTTTGGACACGCTGTCTCCCATTCGGGTATATTCAATTTACTTTGCCACTCACCCATATAGTGTTCTCTTATATAATAAGAAAACGCACTTTTATTTTCATTATATGGATATATTGCCTTCCTCATATTTGCCACACCACCTATAGTAGTTTTTGGACACGCTGTCTCCCATTCGGGTATATTCAATTCTCTTTGCCACTCACCCTTATAGTATTCTCTTATTTAATAAGAATACTAAAATACTTCTCATATTATAGATGTAATCTATTAACTTCTCAATATCCATACGGTTTATGTATGGTATTGACAAAATCCTATGCATTTGCATAAGATTTATTTTGCCACAATTTATAGTACTAGTGCCGCCCTCACTAGGTATAAATATCTCATTTCGCTAGTAGTGTATGGGCAAATTCTACTAGCTATTCTCATAAATATGTCACTTATATGCCATATCTATACAATTCATGCACTTTTATATGTATATTTGCTATATTATACATTATTATGCCTTATAGGTATTATACCTATAAGCCACATCCATACGATTGCTTAATATAAATATATGTATAATTTTTTATACATATTTTTTTTTTATTTATGTATGGTTTTTTATTCATATCCATATACTGTATTCACTTTTATATGGATATGATTGGCGTTTTATATAGTATTGACAAAATCATAAGTTTGACCAATACGAGGAGAGGTCCGCCAACGACCACCTCCCTATAGGTGTTTTTGGACACGCTGTCTCCCATTCGACTGCTTACTATACTAGGGGCTACCCGCTCCGTATGATATTCTCTCATATAACAAGAGAATGCAAGAAATATTCGTATTTTATGAATATAATCCATTTATTTTTCAATATCCATACGTTTTACTTAGTTTTTTGTACGGTATTGACAAAATCCTATGCATTTGCATAATATTTATTTTGCCACAATTTATAGTACTAGTGCCGCCCTCACTAGGTATAAATATCTCATTTCGCTAGTAGTGTATGGGGAAATTCTACTAGCTATTCTCATAAATATGTCACTTATATGCCATATCTATACAATTCATGCACTTTTATATGTATATTTGCTATATTATACATTATTATGCCTTATAGGTATTATACCTATAAGCCACATCCATACGATTGCTTAATATAAATATATGTATAATTTTTTATACATATTTTTTTTTTATTTTTGTATGGTTTTTTATTCATATCCATATACTGTATTCAATTTTATATGGATATGATTGGCGTTTTATATAGTATTGACAAAATCATAAGTTTGACCAATACGAGGAGAGGTCCGCCAACGACCACCTCCCTATAGGTGTTTTTGGACACGCTGTCTCCCATTCGACTGCTTACTATACTAGGGGCTACCCGCTCCGTATGATATTCTCTCATATAACAAGAGAATGCAAGAAATATTCGTATTTTATGAATATAATCCATTTATTTTTCAATATCCATACGTTTTACTTAGTTTTTTGTACGGTATTGACAAAATCCTATGCATTTGCATAAGATTTATTTTGCCACAATTTATAGTACTAGTGCCGCCCTCACTAGGTATAAATATCTCATTTCGCTAGTAGTGTATGGGCAAATTCTACTAGCTATTCTCATAAATATGTCACTTATATGCCATATCTATACAATTCATGCACTTTTATATGTATATTTGCTATATTATACATTATTATGCCTTATAGGTATTATACCTATAAGCCACATCCATACGATTGCTTAATATAAATATATGTATAATTTTTTATACATATTTTTTTTTATTTATGTATGGTTTTTTATTCATATCCATATACTGTATTCACTTTTATATGGATATGATTGGCGTTTTATATAGTATTGACAAAATCATAAGTTTGACCAATACGAGGAGAGGTCCGCCAACGACCACCTCCCTATAGGTGTTTTTGGACACGCTGTCTCCCATTCGACTGCTTACTATACTAGGGGCTACCCGCTCCGTATGATATTCTCTCATATAACAAGAGAATGCAAGAAATATTCGTATTTTATGAATATAATCCATTTATTTTTCAATATCCATACGTTTTACTTAGTTTTTTGTACGGTATTGACAAAATCCTATGCATTTGCATAAGATTTATTTTGCCACAATTTATAGTACTAGTGCCGCCCTCACTAGGTATAAATATCTCATTTCGCTAGTAGTGTATGGGCAAATTCTACTAGCTATTCTCATAAATATGTCACTTATATGCCATATCTATACAATTCATGCACTTTTATATGTATATTTGCTATATTATACATTATTATGCCTTATAGGTATTATACCTATAAGCCACATCCATACGATTGCTTAATATAAATATATGTATAATTTTTTATACATATTTTTTTTTTATTTATGTATGGTTTTTTATTCATATCCATATACTGTATTCACTTTTATATGGATATGATTGGCGTTTTATATAGTATTGACAAAATCATAAGTTTGACCAATACGAGGAGAGGTCCGCCAACGACCACCTCCCTATAGGTGTTTTTGGACACGCTGTCTCCCATTCGACTGCTTACTATACTAGGGGCTACCCGCTCCGTATGATATTCTCTCATATAACAAGAGAATGCAAGAAATATTCGTATTTTATGAATATAATCCATTTATTTTTCAATATCCATACGTTTTACTTAGTTTTTTGTACGGTATTGACAAAATCCTATGCATTTGCATAAGATTTATTTTGCCACAATTTATAGTACTAGTGCCGCCCTCACTAGGTATAAATATCTCATTTCGCTAGTAGTGTATGGGCAAATTCTACTAGCTATTCTCATAAATATGTCACTTATATGCCATATCTATACAATTCATGCACTTTTATATGTATATTTGCTATATTATACATTATTATGCCTTATAGGTATTATACCTATAAGCCACATCCATACGATTGCTTAATATAAATATATGTATAATTTTTTATACATATTTTTTTTTATTTATGTATGGTTTTTTATTCATATCCATATACTGTATTCACTTTTATATGGATATGATTGGCGTTTTATATAGTATTGACAAAATCATAAGTTTGACCAATACGAGGAGAGGTCCGCCAACGACCACCTCCCTATAGGTGTTTTTGGACACGCTGTCTCCCATTCGACTGCTTACTATACTAGGGGCTACCCGCTCCGTATGATATTCTCTCATATAACAAGAGAATGCAAGAAATATTCGTATTTTATGAATATAATCCATTTATTTTTCAATATCCATACGTTTTACTTAGTTTTTTGTACGGTATTGACAAAATCCTATGCATTTGCATAAGATTTATTTTGCCACAATTTATAGTACTAGTGCCGCCCTCACTAGGTATAAATATCTCATTTCGCTAGTAGTGTATGGGCAAATTCTACTAGCTATTCTCATAAATATGTCACTTATATGCCATATCTATACAATTCATGCACTTTTATATGTATATTTGCTATATTATACATTATTATGCCTTATAGGTATTATACCTATAAGCCACATCCATACGATTGCTTAATATAAATATATGTATAATTTTTTATACATATTTTTTTTTATTTATGTATGGTTTTTTATTCATATCCATATACTGTATTCACTTTTATATGGATATGATTGGCGTTTTATATAGTATTGACAAAATCATAAGTTTGACCAATACGAGGAGAGGTCCGCCAACGACCACCTCCCTATAGGTGTTTTTGGACACGCTGTCTCCCATTCGACTGCTTACTATACTAGGGGCTGCCCGCTCCGTATGATATTCTCTCGTATAACAAGAGAATGCAAGAAATATTCGTATTTTATGAATATAATCCATTTATTTTTCAATATCCATACGTTTTACTTAGTTTTTTGTACGGTATTGACAAAATCCTATGCATTTGCATAAGATTTATTTTGCCACAATTTATAGTACTAGTGCCGCCCTCACTAGGTATAAATATCTCATTTCGCTAGTAGTGTATGGGCAAATTCTACTAGCTATTCTCATAAATGCCTTCTTTATGCCATATCTATACAATTTATGCACTTTTATATGTATATTTGCTAATATTATACATTATTATGCCTTATAGGTATTATACCTATAAGCCATATACATACGATTTCATTTTTTTATTTATATATGGTTTTGTATTTATAACCATATACCGTATTTACTTTTATAAGGATATGATTGGCGTTTTATATAGTATTGACAAAATTATAAGTTTGACAAACACTTTTTTAAGTCTTTTAGTTAAAATTGTCATTTTTAATTGACTATCTAAACACTAGATATATTTGCACATGGAGCAAAGAGTATAAAAATTGGTCGCGTCACTAATAATATCGCGATACATTTTTACTACCATCAAAATACCACATACGTTTATATGTCCTCTTTATTTAATTTGGTTTCTAAACCTCAGGAATAGTTTTAATTATATGTGCGCTCTAAGTTGAATGAATTTCTTGAATCTCTTTACTTGAATTTCTAAGACTTAAAAATATTTATAAATAGATGTCCTATTGCATAATATTTTTTTATCGCTTCACTTATAAAATAACGATCCTGCCTTTCTACCTTTGAATAAACATTCATATAAACATGGAGAAAAAAACGTTCGCGTCACTAACAGTATGTGACGATAAAATTTTGCTAACATTAAAAGGAACATATTTTTATATGTCAACTCTTAGTTGAATTGGTCTATTGCTTAAGATTCTAGACCTTAGGAATATTTTTATATTATATGTTTGCCAATCTTCGCGTCACTAAAAAGATGACGATTCATATTGTTATTATTAGATGGTCGAGTTGTACTTATATTGATATGTTAATCAAATTGGTCTCTTACTTGAAAATCTAGACCTTAGGAATATTTTTATATTATATGTTTGCCAATCTTCGCGTCACTAATAAGATGACGATTCATATTGTTATTATTAGATGGTCGAGTTGTACTTATATTGATATGTTAATCAAATTGGTCTCTTACTTGAAAATCTAGACCTTAGGAATATTTGTATATTATATGTTTGCCAATCTTCGCGTCAGTAATAAGATGACGATTCATATTGTTATTATTAGATGGTCGAGTTGTACTTATATTGATATGTTAATCAAATTGGTCTCTTACTTGAAAATCTAGACCTTAGGAATATTTTTATATTATATGTTTGCCAATCTTCGCGTCACTAATAAGATGACGATTCATATTGTTATTATTAGATGGTCGAGTTGTACTTATATTGATATGTTAATCAAATTGGTCTCTTACTTGAAAATCTAGACCTTAGGAATATTTTTATATTATATGTTTGCCAATCTTCGCGTCACTAATAAGATGACGATTCATATTGTTATTATTAGATGGTCGAGTTGTACTTATATTGATATGTTAATCAAATTGGTCTCTTACTTGAAAATCTAGACCTTAGGAATATTTTTATATTATATGTTTGCCAATCTTCGCGTCACTAATAAGATGACGATTCATATTGTTATTATTAGATGGTCGAGTTGTACTTATATTGATATGTTAATCAAATTGGTCTCTTACTTGAAAATCTAGACCTTAGGAATATTTTTATATTATATGTTTGCCAATCTTCGCGTCACTAATAAGATGACGATTCATATTGTTATTATTAGATGGTCGAGTTGTACTTATATTGATATGTTAATCAAATTGGTCTCTTACTTGAAAATCTAGACCTTAGGAATATTTTTATATTATATGTTTGCCAATCTTCGCGTCACTAATAAGATGACGATTCATATTATTATTAGATGGTCGAGTTGTACTTATATTGATATGTTAATCAAATTGGTCTCTTACTTGAAAATCTAGACCTTAGGAATATTTTTATATTATATGTTTGCCAATCTTCGCGTCACTAATAAGATGACGATTCATATTGTTATTATTAGATGGTCGAGTTGTACTTATATTGATATGTTAATCAAATTGGTCTCTTACTTGAAAATCTAGACCTTAGGAATATTTTTATATTATATGTTTGCCAATCTTCGCGTCACTAATAAGATGACGATTCATATTGTTATTATTAGATGGTCGAGTTGTACTTATATTGATATGTTAATCAAATTGGTCTCTTACTTGAAAATCTAGACCTTAGGAATATTTTTATATTATATGTTTGCCAATCTTCGCGTCACTAATAAGATGACGATTCATATTGTTATTATTAGATGGTCGAGTTGTACTTATATTGATATGTTAATCAAATTGGTCTCTTACTTGAAAATCTAGACCTTAGGAATATTTTTATATTATATGTTTGCCAATCTTCGCGTCACTAATAAGATGACGATTCATATTGTTATTATTAGATGGTCGAGTTGTACTTATATTGATATGTTAATCAAATTGGTCTCTTACTTGAAAATCTAGACCTTAGGAATATTTTTATATTATATGTTTGCCAATCTTCGCGTCACTAATAAGATGACGATTCATATTGTTATTATTAGATGGTCGAGTTGTACTTATATTGATATGTTAATCAAATTGGTCTCTTACTTGAAAATCTAGACCTTAGGAATGTAATATATAAAGGATTAAAAATTCGCCACAAAGCCAAGCAAACAATCAATGCATACAAATAGATTGTTGGTTGAACTTTATATAAGAAGTTCAACACAACAAATAAATTATGCAATTTTATTATCGAATCATCAAGCAAAGGATAAGCTTCAGTGGATCGCAGTATGGCAGCTGCTCAACCACTTACAACACCTTGCCTGTTACAAAAGTCGTTTACAATTGATTCTAGGCTTTGTCATTGTATTAAATAATGCTTTTATATGTAACTAGCGCGGCATCAGGTGATCAAAGATCCTCCCAATTTACTATGTTACAAATTACATTGGCATCACATCCATTGTCGTTTAAAAAGTAAATTATAAACTTTAAATGGTTTAGAAGCCATACAATGCAAATTGCCCCTTATTTATCATTGCAGTCCAGCACGGATACGACCTTAGAGGCGTTCAGGCATAATCCAACGGACGTAGCGTCATACCACTGTTCGCTCGAACAAGTATTGTGCCATTGGTCCGTACCTGCGGTTCCTCTCGTACTACGCAGGAATGCTGTCGCAACAACGTTTTGTCATTAGTAGGGTAAAACTAACCTGTCTCACGACGGTCTAAACCCAGCTCACGTTCCCTTGCATGGGTGAACAATCCAACGCTTGGTGAATTTTGCTTCACAATGATAGGAAGAGCCGACATCGAAGGATCAAAAAGCGACGTCGCTATGAACGCTTGGCCGCCACAAGCCAGTTATCCCTATGGTAACTTTTCTGACACCTCTTGTTAAAAACTCTTTAAACCAAAAGGATCGATAGGCCGAGCTTTTGCTGTCCCTGTGTGTACTGAACACCGAGATCAAGTCAGCATTTGCCCTTTTGCTCTATGTGTGGTTTCTGTCCGCACTGAGCTGGCCTTGGGACACCTCCGTTATTATTTGAGAGATGTACCGCCCCAGTCAAACTCCCTACCTGGCAATGTCCTTGAATTGGATCATACCTGAGTAATTGGAGTTATACCAAATTTTCAAATCAAAAATACATAAATGCACCGTTTTATTAAAGAATTTGTTTGCGATTATATAACAAACTCGTGATACTTTGATCAAGAAGCTTGCATCAAAACCCAATACCATAAGATATAATAAATATATCCGTATAATGGCTAGGAAATGATACACGTTCCATTTAATCAAGTAAGTAAGGAAACAATAAGAGTAGTGGTATTTCATTGGCGATACCAAACCGAGGTCTAATATCTCCCACTTATTCTACACCTCTTATGTCTCCTTACACTGCCAGATTAGAGTCAAGCTCAAAAGGGTCTTCTTTCCCCGCTAATTATTCCAAGCCCGTTCCCTTGGCTGTGGTTTCGCTAGATAGTAGATAGGGACAGTAGGAATCTCGTTAATCCATTCATGCGCGTCACTAATTAGATGACGAGGCATTTGGCTACCTTAAGAGAGTCATAGTTACTCCCGCCGTTGACCCGCGCTTACTTGAATTTCTTCACTTTGACATTCAGAGCACTGGGCAGAAATCACATTGTGTCAACACCCGCTAGGGCCATCACAATGCTTTGTTTTAATTAGACAGTCGGATTCCCCAAGTCCGTGCCAGTTCTGAATTGATTGTTAATTGATAATCGTTATAATTAATAAGAACTAATTGGTTTAACCCAATTAGTATTCTTAAAAATTTTAGCAAGAAAGTTCCACAATTGGCTACGTAACTAAACTATCCGGGGAACAAGTAACTAACATAAATGCTAGAAACTCTATTTACCCAGAACGAGCACATAAACCATGTTATTGTTTCCCAATCAAGCCCGACTATCTCAATCTTCAGAGCCAATCCTTATCCCGAAGTTACGGATCTAATTTGCCGACTTCCCTTACCTACATTATTCTATCGACTAGAGACTCTTCACCTTGGAGACCAGCTGCGGATATTGGTACGGCCTGTTGAGAAGTTTGCGTGTCCCCACCATAAATTTTCAAGGTCCGAGGAGAAAATATCGACACAACAGTATATGTCATGCTCTTCTAGCCCATCTACCATATCTCTCTGCGAAAGACTTCCATGGTAGTACGGCTATAAAACAGAAAAGAAAACTCTTCCGATATCTCTCGACGGCTTCTTTATGGTCGTTCCTGTTGCCAGGATGAGCACGAGGCCCATATTTAATAACAAACGGATACTCAACAGGTTACGGAATTGGAACCGTATTCCCTTTCGTTCAAAATTATTCAAGTATATTAATTTAGCTAGATTTTATATAATATATATATTTGTTTGGCATTTGTATTTTACTTGAAAATTTTCGGCTTTCGCCTTGAACTTAGGACCGACTAACTCGTGATCAACCACTGTTCACACGAAACCCTTCTCCACTTCAGTCCTCCAAGGTCTCATTCGATTATTTGCTACTACCACCAAGATCTGTACCAATGGCAGCTCCATGCAGGCTTACGCCAAACACTTCTACGCATACCATTGTACCTTCCTACTCACTAAAGTTTCAAAATTTATATTACAAGTAATATAAATCATCTACTTTAGCGGTAATGTATAGGTATACAACTTAAGCGCCATCCATTTTAAGGGCTAGTTGCTTCGGCAGGTGAGTTGTTACACACTCCTTAGCGGATTTCGACTTCCATGATCACCGTCCTGCTGTTTTAAGCAACCAACGCCTTTCATGGTATCTGCATGAGTTGTTAATTTGGGCACCGTAACATTACGTTTGGTTCATCCCACAGCGCCAGTTCTGCTTACCAAAAGTGGCCCACTGGGCACATTATATCATAACCTTGAACTTCATATCAAGAAAGTTAAGGTTCTTACCCATTTAAAGTTTGAGAATAGGTTAAGATCGTTTCGACCCTAAGGCCTCTAATCATTCGCTTTACCAGATAAGATTATTTTATATAATATTAAAATGCACCAGCTATCCTGAGGGAAACTTCGGAAGGAACCAGCTACTAGATGGTTCGATTGGTCTTTCGCCCCTATACTCAATTCTGACAATCGATTTGCACGTCAGAACTGTTTCGGTCTTCCATCAGGGTTTCCCCTGACTTCAACCTGATCAAGTATAGTTCACCATCTTTCGGGTCACAGCATATATGCTCAAGGTACGTTCCAGTTAGAGGCATAAATAATATAAATATCATTATACATAACTATATAGAACGCCCCGGGATTGTGTTAATTAGCTATAAATAGTTAAAAAACTAATCCCATTATTAGTCAAGTTAATTACGCTATTAGGTTTATATCCCAATAACTTGCACATATGTTAGACTCCTTGGTCCGTGTTTCAAGACGGGTCCCGAAGGTATCCTGAATCTTTCGCATTGTTAATCCTACAAGTGCATATAATAAACACAAAAATCAATGATAATTATGCCATTATATAATTCCGAAAAATTAACGCACTGTATTCATATAAATCTATCAGCACTTTATCAAATTAATAACATTTATTCTGTGTTAAAATGCAAGCAAATTAATTTGAATAAACTATAAGTTATACTTTATGATAAATTTGGTATGCTAATAGATTACAATGTCCTTATATGGAAAAAATGCACACTATTATCATAATATTGTTTAAATATTACAATTCTAATGATGAATTTTCCATAACGGATATTCAGGTTCATCGGGCTTAACCTCTAAGCAGTTTCACGTACTGTTTAACTCTCTATTCAGAGTTCTTTTCAACTTTCCCTCACGGTACTTGTTTACTATCGGTCTCATGGTTATATTTAGTTTTAGATGGAGTTTACCACCCACTTAGTGCTGCACTATCAAGCAACACGACTCTTTGGAAACATCATCTAGTAATCATTAACGTTATACGGGCCTGGCACCCTCTATGGGTAAATGGCCTCATTTAAGAAGGACTTAAATCGTTAATTTCTCATACTAGAATATTGACGCTCCATACACTGCATCTCACATTTGCCATATAGACAAAGTGACTTAGTGCTGAACTGATTTCTTTTCGCTCGCCGCTACTAAGAAAATCCTTGTTAGTTTCTTTTCCTCCCCTAATTAATATGCTTAAATTCAGGGGGTAGTCCCATATGAGTTGAGGTTGTGTATAACTTTTATATGCAATTAATTCTTTATATATAATGATAAAACATTTTATTAAATTCGTTATATTAATAATATCTGTATATAAATGGCATTTGTTTGATTTAACGAATCAACGAAGAACAATAATATTGTCAACGGTTTTCTATTTTCTAATCATTAATAAGAGACAATTCTAGATAAATTTTTATGCTAGACATTTCTCAGTATCATTTGATTGAAAAAGAAAATATTTCTCTTCGTTTTTCACATTCAAATTATTTACTAATGTGAGATAATGTTTTTCATATATTTTTTAATATTATGAATAAAATAATTAAATTATTATTATCCAATAATATACCATATGCTTATAAAATTTCATTATAAAATTTGTATAAGCAACTTAATTAGCATAGTCTTACAACCCTCAACCATATGTAGTCCAAGCAGCACTATAAAATTAATTAAAGTACATAACAGCATGGACTGCGATATGCGTTCAAAATGTCGATGTTCATGTGTCCTGCAGTTCACACGATGACGCACAGTTTGCTGCGTTCTTCATCGACCCATGAGCCGAGTGATCCACCGCTTAGAGTTTTATAAATTGGTTTCTTAATTTTGTCAAATATGTTTTTATTGAAAGAAATTAAAAATACACCATTTTACTGGCATATATCAATTCCTTCAATAAATTTATTTTTATACCTAAAACGAATGCTGCGAAATGTCTTAGTTTTATATAACCAATATATATCAAAGTATTTCTTTTTAAATTGCATTTATTGTAAATAAATATATATATATATATATTAATACTTTTTTAGCGATATAAATTGAAATTTATATAAAACATTAACCTGTATAAAACCAGGTACAACATTGTACATTTTAGGTTGTTGCATTATCCAATGTATGCGCATAACTGAGATGAACAATACATATCGCAACGCGTGTATATTATGGTCCATATACACACAGTATTTTAATTGTGTTTATATACAATAATAATTTAATATTATTATTTTAATAATTCGATTTGCTTGTTCGAATTTTTATTTGTTTGTTTTGGCTGCTTATTATTTCTCTCATATGTATTAAATACAATATATAATTTTAATATTTGCATTATTTCGATTTGCTTGTTCGAAATTTCATTTGATCTATATTAGATCATATACATTTTGGCAATTCATATTTTATTTGTATTACTATAATGTATTTATTATAATATAAACAAATATTTTATTAACGGTAAGGATATACAATAATAATTTAATATTATTATTTTAATAATTCGATTTGCTTGTTCGAATTTTTATTTGTTTGCTTTGGCTGCTTATTATTTCTCTCATATGTATTAAATACAATATATAATTTTAATATTTGCATTATTTCGATTTGCTTGTTCGAAATTTTATTTGATCTATATTAGATCTCATATACATTTTGGCAATTCATATTTTATTTGTATTATTATAATGTATTTATTATAATATAAACAAATATTTTATTAACGGTAAGGATATACAATAATAATTTAATATTATTATTTTAATAATTCGATTTGCTTGTTCGAATTTTTATTTGTTTGCTTTGGCTGCTTATTAATTTCTCTC
Source organism: Drosophila biarmipes (assembly GCF_025231255.1). Lineage (NCBI taxonomy): Eukaryota > Metazoa > Arthropoda > Insecta > Diptera > Drosophilidae > Drosophila > Drosophila biarmipes. The sequence goes on along the minus strand of NW_026114542.1, from coordinate 200,997 downwards.
ATATGTATTAAATACAATATATAATTTTAATATTTGCATTATTTCGATTTGCTTGTTCGAAATTTCATTTGATCTATAATAGATCTCATATACATTTTGGCAATTCATATTTTATTTGTAATACTATAATGTATTTATTATAATATAAACAAATATTTTATTAACGGTAAGGATATTAAAACATTAATGATCCTTCCGCAGGTTCACCTACGGAAACCTTGTTACGACTTTTACTTCCTCTAAATAATCAAGTTCGGTCAACTTTTGCGAAACAACCGTAACACGCAAGGCGTCACAGTGATCACGTCCGGAGACCTCACTAAATAATTCAATCGGTAGTAGCGACGGGCGGTGTGTACAAAGGGCAGGGACGTAATCAATGCGAGTTAATGACTCACACTTACTGGGAATTCCAAGTTCATGTGAACAGTTTCAGTTCACAATCCCAAGCATGAAAGTGGTTCAGCGGTTTACCCGGACCTCTCGGTCTAGGAAATACACGTTGATACTTTCATTGTAGCGCGCGTGCAGCCCAGGACATCTAAGGGCATCACAGACCTGTTATTGCTCAATCTCATTATTGCTAGACGCAATTTGTCCATTTAAGAAGCTAGTGTCCTTATAATGGGACAAACCAACAGGTACGGCTCCACTTATATAAACACATTCAAACACAATAAACATTTTACTGCCACCATGAATGAAGGCTATATAAGCTTCAACACCATAATCCTGAAGATATCTATTTAATATATTTGAGTCTCGTTCGTTATCGGAATTAACCAGACAAATCACTCCACGAACTAAGAACGGCCATGCACCACCACCCATAGATTCGAGAAAGAGCTATCAATCTGTCTTACACACTTATGTTCGGACCTGGTAAGTTTTCCCGTGTTGAGTCAAATTAAGCCGCAGGCTCCACTCCTGGTGGTGCCCTTCCGTCAATTCCTTTAAGTTTCAGCTTTGCAACCATACTTCCCCCGGAGCCCAAAAGCTTTGGTTTCCCGGGAAGCGACTGAGAGAGCCATAAAAGTAGCTACACCCAATTGCTAGCTGGCATCGTTTATGGTTAGAACTAGGGCGGTATCTGATCGCCTTCGAACCTCTAACTTTCGTTCTTGATTAATGAAAACATCTTTGGCAAATGCTTTCGCTTAAGTTAGTCTTACGACGGTCCAAGAATTTCACCTCTCGCGTCGTAATACTAATGCCCCCAAACTGCTTCTATTAATCATTACCTCTTGATCTGAAAACCAATGAAAGCAGAACAGAGGTCTTATTTCATTATCCCATGCACAGAATATTCAGGCATTTGAAGCCTGCTTTAAGCACTCTAATTTGTTCAAAGTAATTGTACCGGCCCACAATAACACTCGTTTAAGAGCACTAATGCAGGTTTTTAAATAGGAGGAACATATGAAAAAATACAAGTATCTAAGCACATGTAAGAACTCCACCGGTAATACGCTTACATACATAAAGGTATAGTACTAACCACAATTGTAAGTTGTACTACCCGTATGAAGCACAAGTTCAACTACGAACGTTTTAACCGCAACAACTTTAATATACGCTATTGGAGCTGGAATTACCGCGGCTGCTGGCACCAGACTTGCCCTCCAATTGGTCCTTGTTAAAGGATTTAAAGTGTACTCATTCCAATTACAGGGCCTCGGATATGAGTCCTGTATTGTTATTTTTCGTCACTACCTCCCCGAGCTGGGAGTGGGTAATTTACGCGCCTGCTGCCTTCCTTAGATGTGGTAGCCGTTTCTCAGGCTCCCTCTCCGGAATCGAACCCTGATTCCCCGTTACCCGTTGCAACCATGGTAGTCCTAGATACTACCATCAAAAGTTGATAGGGCAGACATTTGAAAGATCTGTCGTCGGTACAAGACCATACGATCTGCATGTTATCTAGAGTTCAACCAATATAACGATCTTGCGATCGCTTGGTTTTAGCCTAATAAAAGCACATGTTCCATAAGGTTCATGTTTTAATTGCATGTATTAGCTCTAGAATTACCACAGTTATCCAAGTAACTGTTAACGATCTAAGGAACCATAACTGATATAATGAGCCTTTTGCGGTTTCACTTTTAATTCGTGTGTACTTAGACATGCATGGCTTAATCTTTGAGACAAGCATATAACTACTGGCAGGATCAACCAGAATAATGTTTTTATTCATATTTCATTCATATTTTTTGAATAGAAATTAGCAATATATATGTTGTTATAGATTTTATTTCTATCGAATACGGCCATTTTTATATAGCATTCGTATACGTTTGTTTTCCAATTTATACTTGTTTCGCCACTAATAATAACAAGTTTTTATTGATGTCAAAAAGAATCATATTCTTTATAAACACAATATTTATTTTTCATATATTTTCTTTATATATGCACATTTCATTCTAAAATATCATTTTTGTTCGACATACATAATATATTGTATCCACACATGTACAATTTTTGTTTAACCAATATAAGATATTGAGTTAATCATTTGTATTTTGACGATAAATTTAAAATTTATCTATATATATCCATATAAGTCTCTGGTAATATATAAAATAGAACCGAGTGTATATATATAATTATTACTACTATATTTATTTCTTAAATAATATATACTTATATATTATTTATATATATACTCTTTATTATATATTATATAATTTCTTAAATAACTCTCTTAATAGCTATTTTTTATTATCAACAATATAAGTTGATATTAATATTGAAAATGTATTCATAATTACATTTTTATATTTCTTTGGTAGACTTTTATGTACTATTATTATTTAATAATACACATATAATATAAATCATGTTAGCCTACCTCCTAAAATTAACGATAAAATTCGGAAACAATTTGTTATTCTATGTACAATAGAAACTTGGCCTTTGTTTCAACGTTATTATCTTTGGGCTTAAAATATTAACCGCGGAGCCAAGTCTCGTATTCAAATAAATGAATAAAGAAACAAATTTGACGGATAATATCTTCTCTACTGACATATGTCAATAGCAGACGGCCGGCCCATTGACCATCCTATAGTAGTTTTTGGACACGCTGTCTCCCATTCGGGTATATTCAATTTACTTTGCCACTCACCCATATAGTGTTCTCTTATATAATAAGACAACGCACTTTTATATTCATTATATGGATATATTGCCTTCCTCATATTTGCCACACCACCTATAGTAGTTTTTGGACACGCTGTCTCCCATTCGGGTATATTCAATTTACTTTGCCACTCACCCATATAGTGTTCTCTTATATAATAAGAAAACGCACTTTTATTTTCATTATATGGATATATTGCCTTCCTCATATTTGCCACACCACCTATAGTAGTTTTTGGACACGCTGTCTCCCATTCGGGTATATTCAATTTACTTTGCCACTCACCCATATAGTGTTCTCTTATATAATAAGAAAACGCACTTTTATTTTCATTATATGGATATATTGCCTTCCTCATATTTGCCACACCACCTATAGTAGTTTTTGGACACGCTGTCTCCCATTCGGGTATATTCAATTCTCTTTGCCACTCACCCTTATAGTATTCTCTTATTTAATAAGAATACTAAAATACTTCTCATATTATAGATGTAATCTATTAACTTCTCAATATCCATACGGTTTATGTATGGTATTGACAAAATCCTATGCATTTGCATAAGATTTATTTTGCCACAATTTATAGTACTAGTGCCGCCCTCACTAGGTATAAATATCTCATTTCGCTAGTAGTGTATGGGCAAATTCTACTAGCTATTCTCATAAATATGTCACTTATATGCCATATCTATACAATTCATGCACTTTTATATGTATATTTGCTATATTATACATTATTATGCCTTATAGGTATTATACCTATAAGCCACATCCATACGATTGCTTAATATAAATATATGTATAATTTTTTATACATATTTTTTTTTATTTATGTATGGTTTTTTATTCATATCCATATACTGTATTCACTTTTATATGGATATGATTGGCGTTTTATATAGTATTGACAAAATCATAAGTTTGACCAATACGAGGAGAGGTCCGCCAACGACCACCTCCCTATAGGTGTTTTTGGACACGCTGTCTCCCATTCGACTGCTTACTATACTAGGGGCTGCCCGCTCCGTATGATATTCTCTCGTATAACAAGAGAATGCAAGAAATATTCGTATTTTATGAATATAATCCATTTATTTTTCAATATCCATACGTTTTACTTAGTTTTTTGTACGGTATTGACAAAATCCTATGCATTTGCATAAGATTTATTTTGCCACAATTTATAGTACTAGTGCCGCCCTCACTAGGTATAAATATCTCATTTCGCTAGTAGTGTATGGGCAAATTCTACTAGCTATTCTCATAAATGCCTTCTTTATGCCATATCTATACAATTTATGCACTTTTATATGTATATTTGCTAATATTATACATTATTATGCCTTATAGGTATTATACCTATAAGCCATATACATACGATTTCATTTTTTTATTTATATATGGTTTTGTATTTATAACCATATACCGTATTTACTTTTATAAGGATATGATTGGCGTTTTATATAGTATTGACAAAATTATAAGTTTGACAAACACTTTTTTAAGTCTTTTAGTTAAAATTGTCATTTTTAATTGACTATCTAAACACTAGATATATTTGCACATGGAGCAAAGAGTATAAAAATTGGTCGCGTCACTAATAATATCGCGATACATTTTTACTACCATCAAAATACCACATACGTTTATATGTCCTCTTTATTTAATTTGGTTTCTAAACCTCAGGAATAGTTTTAATTATATGTGCGCTCTAAGTTGAATGAATTTCTTGAATCTCTTTACTTGAATTTCTAAGACTTAAAAATATTTATAAATAGATGTCCTATTGCATAATATTTTTTTATCGCTTCACTTATAAAATAACGATCCTGCCTTTCTACCTTTGAATAAACATTCATATAAACATGGAGAAAAAAACGTTCGCGTCACTAACAGTATGTGACGATAAAATTTTGCTAACATTAAAAGGAACATATTTTTATATGTCAACTCTTAGTTGAATTGGTCTATTGCTTAAGATTCTAGACCTTAGGAATATTTTTATATTATATGTTTGCCAATCTTCGCGTCACTAAAAAGATGACGATTCATATTGTTATTATTAGATGGTCGAGTTGTACTTATATTGATATGTTAATCAAATTGGTCTCTTACTTGAAAATCTAGACCTTAGGAATATTTTTATATTATATGTTTGCCAATCTTCGCGTCACTAATAAGATGACGATTCATATTGTTATTATTAGATGGTCGAGTTGTACTTATATTGATATGTTAATCAAATTGGTCTCTTACTTGAAAATCTAGACCTTAGGAATATTTGTATATTATATGTTTGCCAATCTTCGCGTCAGTAATAAGATGACGATTCATATTGTTATTATTAGATGGTCGAGTTGTACTTATATTGATATGTTAATCAAATTGGTCTCTTACTTGAAAATCTAGACCTTAGGAATATTTTTATATTATATGTTTGCCAATCTTCGCGTCACTAATAAGATGACGATTCATATTGTTATTATTAGATGGTCGAGTTGTACTTATATTGATATGTTAATCAAATTGGTCTCTTACTTGAAAATCTAGACCTTAGGAATATTTTTATATTATATGTTTGCCAATCTTCGCGTCACTAATAAGATGACGATTCATATTGTTATTATTAGATGGTCGAGTTGTACTTATATTGATATGTTAATCAAATTGGTCTCTTACTTGAAAATCTAGACCTTAGGAATATTTTTATATTATATGTTTGCCAATCTTCGCGTCACTAATAAGATGACGATTCATATTGTTATTATTAGATGGTCGAGTTGTACTTATATTGATATGTTAATCAAATTGGTCTCTTACTTGAAAATCTAGACCTTAGGAATATTTTTATATTATATGTTTGCCAATCTTCGCGTCACTAATAAGATGACGATTCATATTGTTATTATTAGATGGTCGAGTTGTACTTATATTGATATGTTAATCAAATTGGTCTCTTACTTGAAAATCTAGACCTTAGGAATATTTTTATATTATATGTTTGCCAATCTTCGCGTCACTAATAAGATGACGATTCATATTATTATTAGATGGTCGAGTTGTACTTATATTGATATGTTAATCAAATTGGTCTCTTACTTGAAAATCTAGACCTTAGGAATATTTTTATATTATATGTTTGCCAATCTTCGCGTCACTAATAAGATGACGATTCATATTGTTATTATTAGATGGTCGAGTTGTACTTATATTGATATGTTAATCAAATTGGTCTCTTACTTGAAAATCTAGACCTTAGGAATATTTTTATATTATATGTTTGCCAATCTTCGCGTCACTAATAAGATGACGATTCATATTGTTATTATTAGATGGTCGAGTTGTACTTATATTGATATGTTAATCAAATTGGTCTCTTACTTGAAAATCTAGACCTTAGGAATATTTTTATATTATATGTTTGCCAATCTTCGCGTCACTAATAAGATGACGATTCATATTGTTATTATTAGATGGTCGAGTTGTACTTATATTGATATGTTAATCAAATTGGTCTCTTACTTGAAAATCTAGACCTTAGGAATATTTTTATATTATATGTTTGCCAATCTTCGCGTCACTAATAAGATGACGATTCATATTGTTATTATTAGATGGTCGAGTTGTACTTATATTGATATGTTAATCAAATTGGTCTCTTACTTGAAAATCTAGACCTTAGGAATGTAATATATAAAGGATTAAAAATTCGCCACAAAGCCAAGCAAACAATCAATGCATACAAATAGATTGTTGGTTGAACTTTATATAAGAAGTTCAACACAACAAATAAATTATGCAATTTTATTATCGAATCATCAAGCAAAGGATAAGCTTCAGTGGATCGCAGTATGGCAGCTGCTCAACCACTTACAACACCTTGCCTGTTACAAAAGTCGTTTACAATTGATTCTAGGCTTTGTCATTGTATTAAATAATGCTTTTATATGTAACTAGCGCGGCATCAGGTGATCAAAGATCCTCCCAATTTACTATGTTACAAATTACATTGGCATCACATCCATTGTCGTTTAAAAAGTAAATTATAAACTTTAAATGGTTTAGAAGCCATACAATGCAAATTGCCCCTTATTTATCATTGCAGTCCAGCACGGATACGACCTTAGAGGCGTTCAGGCATAATCCAACGGACGTAGCGTCATACCACTGTTCGCTCGAACAAGTATTGTGCCATTGGTCCGTACCTGCGGTTCCTCTCGTACTACGCAGGAATGCTGTCGCAACAACGTTTTGTCATTAGTAGGGTAAAACTAACCTGTCTCACGACGGTCTAAACCCAGCTCACGTTCCCTTGCATGGGTGAACAATCCAACGCTTGGTGAATTTTGCTTCACAATGATAGGAAGAGCCGACATCGAAGGATCAAAAAGCGACGTCGCTATGAACGCTTGGCCGCCACAAGCCAGTTATCCCTATGGTAACTTTTCTGACACCTCTTGTTAAAAACTCTTTAAACCAAAAGGATCGATAGGCCGAGCTTTTGCTGTCCCTGTGTGTACTGAACACCGAGATCAAGTCAGCATTTGCCCTTTTGCTCTATGTGTGGTTTCTGTCCGCACTGAGCTGGCCTTGGGACACCTCCGTTATTATTTGAGAGATGTACCGCCCCAGTCAAACTCCCTACCTGGCAATGTCCTTGAATTGGATCATACCTGAGTAATTGGAGTTATACCAAATTTTCAAATCAAAAATACATAAATGCACCGTTTTATTAAAGAATTTGTTTGCGATTATATAACAAACTCGTGATACTTTGATCAAGAAGCTTGCATCAAAACCCAATACCATAAGATATAATAAATATATCCGTATAATGGCTAGGAAATGATACACGTTCCATTTAATCAAGTAAGTAAGGAAACAATAAGAGTAGTGGTATTTCATTGGCGATACCAAACCGAGGTCTAATATCTCCCACTTATTCTACACCTCTTATGTCTCCTTACACTGCCAGATTAGAGTCAAGCTCAAAAGGGTCTTCTTTCCCCGCTAATTATTCCAAGCCCGTTCCCTTGGCTGTGGTTTCGCTAGATAGTAGATAGGGACAGTAGGAATCTCGTTAATCCATTCATGCGCGTCACTAATTAGATGACGAGGCATTTGGCTACCTTAAGAGAGTCATAGTTACTCCCGCCGTTGACCCGCGCTTACTTGAATTTCTTCACTTTGACATTCAGAGCACTGGGCAGAAATCACATTGTGTCAACACCCGCTAGGGCCATCACAATGCTTTGTTTTAATTAGACAGTCGGATTCCCCAAGTCCGTGCCAGTTCTGAATTGATTGTTAATTGATAATCGTTATAATTAATAAGAACTAATTGGTTTAACCCAATTAGTATTCTTAAAAATTTTAGCAAGAAAGTTCCACAATTGGCTACGTAACTAAACTATCCGGGGAACAAGTAACTAACATAAATGCTAGAAACTCTATTTACCCAGAACGAGCACATAAACCATGTTATTGTTTCCCAATCAAGCCCGACTATCTCAATCTTCAGAGCCAATCCTTATCCCGAAGTTACGGATCTAATTTGCCGACTTCCCTTACCTACATTATTCTATCGACTAGAGACTCTTCACCTTGGAGACCAGCTGCGGATATTGGTACGGCCTGTTGAGAAGTTTGCGTGTCCCCACCATAAATTTTCAAGGTCCGAGGAGAAAATATCGACACAACAGTATATGTCATGCTCTTCTAGCCCATCTACCATATCTCTCTGCGAAAGACTTCCATGGTAGTACGGCTATAAAACAGAAAAGAAAACTCTTCCGATATCTCTCGACGGCTTCTTTATGGTCGTTCCTGTTGCCAGGATGAGCACGAGGCCCATATTTAATAACAAACGGATACTCAACAGGTTACGGAATTGGAACCGTATTCCCTTTCGTTCAAAATTATTCAAGTATATTAATTTAGCTAGATTTTATATAATATATATATTTGTTTGGCATTTGTATTTTACTTGAAAATTTTCGGCTTTCGCCTTGAACTTAGGACCGACTAACTCGTGATCAACCACTGTTCACACGAAACCCTTCTCCACTTCAGTCCTCCAAGGTCTCATTCGATTATTTGCTACTACCACCAAGATCTGTACCAATGGCAGCTCCATGCAGGCTTACGCCAAACACTTCTACGCATACCATTGTACCTTCCTACTCACTAAAGTTTCAAAATTTATATTACAAGTAATATAAATCATCTACTTTAGCGGTAATGTATAGGTATACAACTTAAGCGCCATCCATTTTAAGGGCTAGTTGCTTCGGCAGGTGAGTTGTTACACACTCCTTAGCGGATTTCGACTTCCATGATCACCGTCCTGCTGTTTTAAGCAACCAACGCCTTTCATGGTATCTGCATGAGTTGTTAATTTGGGCACCGTAACATTACGTTTGGTTCATCCCACAGCGCCAGTTCTGCTTACCAAAAGTGGCCCACTGGGCACATTATATCATAACCTTGAACTTCATATCAAGAAAGTTAAGGTTCTTACCCATTTAAAGTTTGAGAATAGGTTAAGATCGTTTCGACCCTAAGGCCTCTAATCATTCGCTTTACCAGATAAGATTATTTTATATAATATTAAAATGCACCAGCTATCCTGAGGGAAACTTCGGAAGGAACCAGCTACTAGATGGTTCGATTGGTCTTTCGCCCCTATACTCAATTCTGACAATCGATTTGCACGTCAGAACTGTTTCGGTCTTCCATCAGGGTTTCCCCTGACTTCAACCTGATCAAGTATAGTTCACCATCTTTCGGGTCACAGCATATATGCTCAAGGTACGTTCCAGTTAGAGGCATAAATAATATAAATATCATTATACATAACTATATAGAACGCCCCGGGATTGTGTTAATTAGCTATAAATAGTTAAAAAACTAATCCCATTATTAGTCAAGTTAATTACGCTATTAGGTTTATATCCCAATAACTTGCACATATGTTAGACTCCTTGGTCCGTGTTTCAAGACGGGTCCCGAAGGTATCCTGAATCTTTCGCATTGTTAATCCTACAAGTGCATATAATAAACACAAAAATCAATGATAATTATGCCATTATATAATTCCGAAAAATTAACGCACTGTATTCATATAAATCTATCAGCACTTTATCAAATTAATAACATTTATTCTGTGTTAAAATGCAAGCAAATTAATTTGAATAAACTATAAGTTATATTTTATGATAAATTTGGTATGCTAATAGATTACAATGTCCTTATATGGAAAAAATGCACACTATTATCATAATATTGTTTAAATATTACAATTCTAATGATGAATTTTCCATAACGGATATTCAGGTTCATCGGGCTTAACCTCTAAGCAGTTTCACGTACTGTTTAACTCTCTATTCAGAGTTCTTTTCAACTTTCCCTCACGGTACTTGTTTACTATCGGTCTCATGGTTATATTTAGTTTTAGATGGAGTTTACCACCCACTTAGTGCTGCACTATCAAGCAACACGACTCTTTGGAAACATCATCTAGTAATCATTAACGTTATACGGGCCTGGCACCCTCTATGGGTAAATGGCCTCATTTAAGAAGGACTTAAATCGTTAATTTCTCATACTAGAATATTGACGCTCCATACACTGCATCTCACATTTGCCATATAGACAAAGTGACTTAGTGCTGAACTGATTTCTTTTCGCTCGCCGCTACTAAGAAAATCCTTGTTAGTTTCTTTTCCTCCCCTAATTAATATGCTTAAATTCAGGGGGTAGTCCTATATGAGTTGAGGTTGTGTATAACTTTTATATGCAATTAATTCTTTATATATAATGATAAAACATTTTATTAAATTCGTTATATTAATAATATCTGTATATAAATGGCATTTGTTTGATTTAACGAATCAACGAAGAACAATAATATTGTCAACGGTTTTCTATTTTCTAATCATTAATAAGAGACAATTCTAGATAAATTTTTATGCTAGACATTTCTCAGTATCATTTGATTGAAAAAGAAAATATTTCTCTTCGTTTTTCACATTCAAATTATTTACTAATGTGAGATAATGTTTTTCATATATTTTTTAATATTATGAATAAAATAATTAAATTATTATTATCCAATAATATACCATATGCTTATAAAATTTCATTATAAAATTTGTATAAGCAACTTAATTAGCATAGTCTTACAACCCTCAACCATATGTAGTCCAAGCAGCACTATAAAATTAATTAAAGTACATAACAGCATGGACTGCGATATGCGTTCAAAATGTCGATGTTCATGTGTCCTGCAGTTCACACGATGACGCACAGTTTGCTGCGTTCTTCATCGACCCATGAGCCGAGTGATCCACCGCTTAGAGTTTTATAAATTGGTTTCTTAATTTTGTCAAATATGTTTTTATTGAAAGAAATTAAAAATACACCATTTTACTGGCATATATCAATTCCTTCAATAAATTTATTTTTATACCTAAAACGAATGCTGCGAAATGTCTTAGTTTTATATAACCAATATATATCAAAGTATTTCTTTTTAAATTGCATTTATTGTAAATAAATATATATATATATATATTAATACTTTTTTAGCGATATAAATTGAAATTTATATAAAACATTAACCTGTATAAAACCAGGTACAACATTGTACATTTTAGGTTGTTGCATTATCCAATGTATGCGCATAACTGAGATGAACAATACATATCGCAACGCGTGTATATTATGGTCCATATACACACAGTATTTTAATTGTGTTTATATACAATAATAATTTAATATTATTATTTTAATAATTCGATTTGCTTGTTCGAATTTTTATTTGTTTGTTTTGGCTGCTTATTATTTCTCTCATATGTATTAAATACAATATATAATTTTAATATTTGCATTATTTCGATTTGCTTGTTCGAAATTTCATTTGATCTATATTAGATCATATACATTTTGGCAATTCATATTTTATTTGTATTACTATAATGTATTTATTATAATATAAACAAATATTTTATTAACGGTAAGGATATACAATAATAATTTAATATTATTATTTTAATAATTCGATTTGCTTGTTCGAATTTTTATTTGTTTGCTTTGGCTGCTTATTATTTCTCTCATATGTATTAAATACAATATATAATTTTAATATTTGCATTATTTCGATTTGCTTGTTCGAAATTTTATTTGATCTATATTAGATCTCATATACATTTTGGCAATTCATATTTTATTTGTATTATTATAATGTATTTATTATAATATAAACAAATATTTTATTAACGGTAAGGATATACAATAATAATTTAATATTATTATTTTAATAATTCGATTTGCTTGTTCGAATTTTTATTTGTTTGCTTTGGCTGCTTATTAATTTCTCTCATATGTATTAAATACAATATATAATTTTAATATTTGCATTATTTCGATTTGCTTGTTCGAAATTTCATTTGATCTATAATAGATCTCATATACATTTTGGCAATTCATATTTTATTTGTAATACTATAATGTATTTATTATAATATAAACAAATATTTTATTAACGGTAAGGATATTAAAACATTAATGATCCTTCCGCAGGTTCACCTACGGAAACCTTGTTACGACTTTTACTTCCTCTAAATAATCAAGTTCGGTCAACTTTTGCGAAACAACCGTAACACGCAAGGCGTCACAGTGATCACGTCCGGAGACCTCACTAAATAATTCAATCGGTAGTAGCGACGGGCGGTGTGTACAAAGGGCAGGGACGTAATCAATGCGAGTTAATGACTCACACTTACTGGGAATTCCAAGTTCATGTGAACAGTTTCAGTTCACAATCCCAAGCATGAAAGTGGTTCAGCGGTTTACCCGGACCTCTCGGTCTAGGAAATACACGTTGATACTTTCATTGTAGCGCGCGTGCAGCCCAGGACATCTAAGGGCATCACAGACCTGTTATTGCTCAATCTCATTATTGCTAGACGCAATTTGTCCATTTAAGAAGCTAGTGTCCTTATAATGGGACAAACCAACAGGTACGGCTCCACTTATATAAACACATTCAAACACAATAAACATTTTACTGCCACCATGAATGAAGGCTATATAAGCTTCAACACCATAATCCTGAAGATATCTATTTAATATATTTGAGTCTCGTTCGTTATCGGAATTAACCAGACAAATCACTCCACGAACTAAGAACGGCCATGCACCACCACCCATAGATTCGAGAAAGAGCTATCAATCTGTCTTACACACTTATGTTCGGACCTGGTAAGTTTTCCCGTGTTGAGTCAAATTAAGCCGCAGGCTCCACTCCTGGTGGTGCCCTTCCGTCAATTCCTTTAAGTTTCAGCTTTGCAACCATACTTCCCCCGGAGCCCAAAAGCTTTGGTTTCCCGGGAAGCGACTGAGAGAGCCATAAAAGTAGCTACACCCAATTGCTAGCTGGCATCGTTTATGGTTAGAACTAGGGCGGTATCTGATCGCCTTCGAACCTCTAACTTTCGTTCTTGATTAATGAAAACATCTTTGGCAAATGCTTTCGCTTAAGTTAGTCTTACGACGGTCCAAGAATTTCACCTCTCGCGTCGTAATACTAATGCCCCCAAACTGCTTCTATTAATCATTACCTCTTGATCTGAAAACCAATGAAAGCAGAACAGAGGTCTTATTTCATTATCCCATGCACAGAATATTCAGGCATTTGAAGCCTGCTTTAAGCACTCTAATTTGTTCAAAGTAATTGTACCGGCCCACAATAACACTCGTTTAAGAGCACTAATGCAGGTTTTTAAATAGGAGGAACATATGAAAAAATACAAGTATCTAAGCACATGTAAGAACTCCACCGGTAATACGCTTACATACATAAAGGTATAGTACTAACCACAATTGTAAGTTGTACTACCCGTATGAAGCACAAGTTCAACTACGAACGTTTTAACCGCAACAACTTTAATATACGCTATTGGAGCTGGAATTACCGCGGCTGCTGGCACCAGACTTGCCCTCCAATTGGTCCTTGTTAAAGGATTTAAAGTGTACTCATTCCAATTACAGGGCCTCGGATATGAGTCCTGTATTGTTATTTTTCGTCACTACCTCCCCGAGCTGGGAGTGGGTAATTTACGCGCCTGCTGCCTTCCTTAGATGTGGTAGCCGTTTCTCAGGCTCCCTCTCCGGAATCGAACCCTGATTCCCCGTTACCCGTTGCAACCATGGTAGTCCTAGATACTACCATCAAAAGTTGATAGGGCAGACATTTGAAAGATCTGTCGTCGGTACAAGACCATACGATCTGCATGTTATCTAGAGTTCAACCAATATAACGATCTTGCGATCGCTTGGTTTTAGCCTAATAAAAGCACATGTTCCATAAGGTTCATGTTTTAATTGCATGTATTAGCTCTAGAATTACCACAGTTATCCAAGTAACTGTTAACGATCTAAGGAACCATAACTGATATAATGAGCCTTTTGCGGTTTCACTTTTAATTCGTGTGTACTTAGACATGCATGGCTTAATCTTTGAGACAAGCATATAACTACTGGCAGGATCAACCAGAATAATGTTTTTATTCATATTTCATTCATATTTTTTGAATAGAAATTAGCAATATATATGTTGTTATAGATTTTATTTCTATCGAATACGGCCATTTTTATATAGCATTCGTATACGTTTGTTTTCCAATTTATACTTGTTTCGCCACTAATAATAACAAGTTTTTATTGATGTCAAAAAGAATCATATTCTTTATAAACACAATATTTATTTTTCATATATTTTCTTTATATATGCACATTTCATTCTAAAATATCATTTTTGTTCGACATACATAATATATTGTATCCACACATGTACAATTTTTGTTTAACCAATATAAGATATTGAGTTAATCATTTGTATTTTGACGATAAATTTAAAATTTATCTATATATATCCATATAAGTCTCTGGTAATATATAAAATAGAACCGAGTGTATATATATAATTATTACTACTATATTTATTTCTTAAATAATATATACTTATATATTATTTATATATATACTCTTTATTATATATTATATAATTTCTTAAATAACTCTCTTAATAGCTATTTTTTATTATCAACAATATAAGTTGATATTAATATTGAAAATGTATTCATAATTACATTTTTATATTTCTTTGGTAGACTTTTATGTACTATTATTATTTAATAATACACATATAATATAAATCATGTTAGCCTACCTCCTAAAATTAACGATAAAATTCGGAAACAATTTGTTATTCTATGTACAATAGAAACTTGGCCTTTGTTTCAACGTTATTATCTTTGGGCTTAAAATATTAACCGCGGAGCCAAGTCTCGTATTCAAATAAATGAATAAAGAAACAAATTTGACGGATAATATCTTCTCTACTGACATATGTCAATAGCAGACGGCCGGCCCATTGACCATCCTATAGTAGTTTTTGGACACGCTGTCTCCCATTCGGGTATATTCAATTTACTTTGCCACTCACCCATATAGTGTTCTCTTATATAATAAGACAACGCACTTTTATATTCATTATATGGATATATTGCCTTCCTCATATTTGCCACACCACCTATAGTAGTTTTTGGACACGCTGTCTCCCATTCGGGTATATTCAATTTACTTTGCCACTCACCCATATAGTGTTCTCTTATATAATAAGAAAACGCACTTTTATTTTCATTATATGGATATATTGCCTTCCTCATATTTGCCACACCACCTATAGTAGTTTTTGGACACGCTGTCTCCCATTCGGGTATATTCAATTTACTTTGCCACTCACCCATATAGTGTTCTCTTATATAATAAGAAAACGCACTTTTATTTTCATTATATGGATATATTGCCTTCCTCATATTTGCCACACCACCTATAGTAGTTTTTGGACACGCTGTCTCCCATTCGGGTATATTCAATTCTCTTTGCCACTCACCCTTATAGTATTCTCTTATTTAATAAGAATACTAAAATACTTCTCATATTATAGATGTAATCTATTAACTTCTCAATATCCATACGGTTTATGTATGGTATTGACAAAATCCTATGCATTTGCATAAGATTTATTTTGCCACAATTTATAGTACTAGTGCCGCCCTCACTAGGTATAAATATCTCATTTCGCTAGTAGTGTATGGGCAAATTCTACTAGCTATTCTCATAAATATGTCACTTATATGCCATATCTATACAATTCATGCACTTTTATATGTATATTTGCTATATTATACATTATTATGCCTTATAGGTATTATACCTATAAGCCACATCCATACGATTGCTTAATATAAATATATGTATAATTTTTTATACATATTTTTTTTTTATTTATGTATGGTTTTTTATTCATATCCATATACTGTATTCACTTTTATATGGATATGATTGGCGTTTTATATAGTATTGACAAAATCATAAGTTTGACCAATACGAGGAGAGGTCCGCCAACGACCACCTCCCTATAGGTGTTTTTGGACACGCTGTCTCCCATTCGACTGCTTACTATACTAGGGGCTACCCGCTCCGTATGATATTCTCTCATATAACAAGAGAATGCAAGAAATATTCGTATTTTATGAATATAATCCATTTATTTTTCAATATCCATACGTTTTACTTAGTTTTTTGTACGGTATTGACAAAATCCTATGCATTTGCATAAGATTTATTTTGCCACAATTTATAGTACTAGTGCCGCCCTCACTAGGTATAAATATCTCATTTCGCTAGTAGTGTATGGGGAAATTCTACTAGCTATTCTCATAAATATGTCACTTATATGCCATATCTATACAATTCATGCACTTTTATATGTATATTTGCTATATTATACATTATTATGCCTTATAGGTATTATACCTATAAGCCACATCCATACGATTGCTTAATATAAATATATGTATAATTTTTTATACATATTTTTTTTTTATTTTTGTATGGTTTTTTATTCATATCCATATACTGTATTCAATTTTATATGGATATGATTGGCGTTTTATATAGTATTGACAAAATCATAAGTTTGACCAATACGAGGAGAGGTCCGCCAACGACCACCTCCCTATAGGTGTTTTTGGACACGCTGTCTCCCATTCGACTGCTTACTATACTAGGGGCTACCCGCTCCGTATGATATTCTCTCATATAACAAGAGAATGCAAGAAATATTCGTATTTTATGAATATAATCCATTTATTTTTCAATATCCATACGTTTTACTTAGTTTTTTGTACGGTATTGACAAAATCCTATGCATTTGCATAAGATTTATTTTGCCACAATTTATAGTACTAGTGCCGCCCTCACTAGGTATAAATATCTCATTTCGCTAGTAGTGTATGGGCAAATTCTACTAGCTATTCTCATAAATATGTCACTTATATGCCATATCTATACAATTCATGCACTTTTATATGTATATTTGCTATATTATACATTATTATGCCTTATAGGTATTATACCTATAAGCCACATCCATACGATTGCTTAATATAAATATATGTATAATTTTTTATACATATTTTTTTTTATTTATGTATGGTTTTTTATTCATATCCATATACTGTATTCACTTTTATATGGATATGATTGGCGTTTTATATAGTATTGACAAAATCATAAGTTTGACCAATACGAGGAGAGGTCCGCCAACGACCACCTCCCTATAGGTGTTTTTGGACACGCTGTCTCCCATTCGACTGCTTACTATACTAGGGGCTACCCGCTCCGTATGATATTCTCTCATATAACAAGAGAATGCAAGAAATATTCGTATTTTATGAATATAATCCATTTATTTTTCAATATCCATACGTTTTACTTAGTTTTTTGTACGGTATTGACAAAATCCTATGCATTTGCATAAGATTTATTTTGCCACAATTTATAGTACTAGTGCCGCCCTCACTAGGTATAAATATCTCATTTCGCTAGTAGTGTATGGGCAAATTCTACTAGCTATTCTCATAAATATGTCACTTATATGCCATATCTATACAATTCATGCACTTTTATATGTATATTTGCTATATTATACATTATTATGCCTTATAGGTATTATACCTATAAGCCACATCCATACGATTGCTTAATATAAATATATGTATAATTTTTTATACATATTTTTTTTTATTTATGTATGGTTTTTTATTCATATCCATATACTGTATTCACTTTTATATGGATATGATTGGCGTTTTATATAGTATTGACAAAATCATAAGTTTGACCAATACGAGGAGAGGTCCGCCAACGACCACCTCCCTATAGGTGTTTTTGGACACGCTGTCTCCCATTCGACTGCTTACTATACTAGGGGCTGCCCGCTCCGTATGATATTCTCTCGTATAACAAGAGAATGCAAGAAATATTCGTATTTTATGAATATAATCCATTTATTTTTCAATATCCATACGTTTTACTTAGTTTTTTGTACGGTATTGACAAAATCCTATGCATTTGCATAAGATTTATTTTGCCACAATTTATAGTACTAGTGCCGCCCTCACTAGGTATAAATATCTCATTTCGCTAGTAGTGTATGGGCAAATTCTACTAGCTATTCTCATAAATGCCTTCTTTATGCCATATCTATACAATTTATGCACTTTTATATGTATATTTGCTAATATTATACATTATTATGCCTTATAGGTATTATACCTATAAGCCATATACATACGATTTCATTTTTTTATTTATATATGGTTTTGTATTTATAACCATATACCGTATTTACTTTTATAAGGATATGATTGGCGTTTTATATAGTATTGACAAAATTATAAGTTTGACAAACACTTTTTTAAGTCTTTTAGTTAAAATTGTCATTTTTAATTGACTATCTAAACACTAGATATATTTGCACATGGAGCAAAGAGTATAAAAATTGGTCGCGTCACTAATAATATCGCGATACATTTTTACTACCATCAAAATACCACATACGTTTATATGTCCTCTTTATTTAATTTGGTTTCTAAACCTCAGGAATAGTTTTAATTATATGTGCGCTCTAAGTTGAATGAATTTCTTGAATCTCTTTACTTGAATTTCTAAGACTTAAAAATATTTATAAATAGATGTCCTATTGCATAATATTTTTTTATCGCTTCACTTATAAAATAACGATCCTGCCTTTCTACCTTTGAATAAACATTCATATAAACATGGAGAAAAAAACGTTCGCGTCACTAACAGTATGTGACGATAAAATTTTGCTAACATTAAAAGGAACATATTTTTATATGTCAACTCTTAGTTGAATTGGTCTATTGCTTAAGATTCTAGACCTTAGGAATATTTTTATATTATATGTTTGCCAATCTTCGCGTCACTAAAAAGATGACGATTCATATTGTTATTATTAGATGGTCGAGTTGTACTTATATTGATATGTTAATCAAATTGGTCTCTTACTTGAAAATCTAGACCTTAGGAATATTTTTATATTATATGTTTGCCAATCTTCGCGTCACTAATAAGATGACGATTCATATTATTATTAGATGGTCGAGTTGTACTTATATTGATATGTTAATCAAATTGGTCTCTTACTTGAAAATCTAGACCTTAGGAATATTTTTATATTATATGTTTGCCAATCTTCGCGTCACTAATAAGATGACGATTCATATTATTATTAGATGGTCGAGTTGTACTTATATTGATATGTTAATCAAATTGGTCTCTTACTTGAAAATCTAGACCTTAGGAATATTTTTATATTATATGTTTGCCAATCTTCGCGTCACTAATAAGATGACGATTCATATTGTTATTATTAGATGGTCGAGTTGTACTTATATTGATATGTTAATCAAATTGGTCTCTTACTTGAAAATCTAGACCTTAGGAATATTTTTATATTATATGTTTGCCAATCTTCGCGTCACTAATAAGATGACGATTCATATTGTTATTATTAGATGGTCGAGTTGTACTTATATTGATATGTTAATCAAATTGGTCTCTTACTTGAAAATCTAGACCTTAGGAATATTTTTATATTATATGTTTGCCAATCTTCGCGTCACTAATAAGATGACGATTCATATTGTTATTATTAGATGGTCGAGTTGTACTTATATTGATATGTTAATCAAATTGGTCTCTTACTTGAAAATCTAGACCTTAGGAATGTAATATATAAAGGATTAAAAATTCGCCACAAAGCCAAGCAAACAATCAATGCATACAAATAGATTGTTGGTTGAACTTTATATAAGAAGTTCAACACAACAAATAAATTATGCAATTTTATTATCGAATCATCAAGCAAAGGATAAGCTTCAGTGGATCGCAGTATGGCAGCTGCTCAACCACTTACAACACCTTGCCTGTTACAAAAGTCGTTTACAATTGATTCTAGGCTTTGTCATTGTATTAAATAATGCTTTTATATGTAACTAGCGCGGCATCAGGTGATCAAAGATCCTCCCAATTTACTATGTTACAAATTACATTGGCATCACATCCATTGTCGTTTAAAAAGTAAATTATAAACTTTAAATGGTTTAGAAGCCATACAATGCAAATTGCCCCTTATTTATCATTGCAGTCCAGCACGGATACGACCTTAGAGGCGTTCAGGCATAATCCAACGGACGTAGCGTCATACCACTGTTCGCTCGAACAAGTATTGTGCCATTGGTCCGTACCTGCGGTTCCTCTCGTACTACGCAGGAATGCTGTCGCAACAACGTTTTGTCATTAGTAGGGTAAAACTAACCTGTCTCACGACGGTCTAAACCCAGCTCACGTTCCCTTGCATGGGTGAACAATCCAACGCTTGGTGAATTTTGCTTCACAATGATAGGAAGAGCCGACATCGAAGGATCAAAAAGCGACGTCGCTATGAACGCTTGGCCGCCACAAGCCAGTTATCCCTATGGTAACTTTTCTGACACCTCTTGTTAAAAACTCTTTAAACCAAAAGGATCGATAGGCCGAGCTTTTGCTGTCCCTGTGTGTACTGAACACCGAGATCAAGTCAGCATTTGCCCTTTTGCTCTATGTGTGGTTTCTGTCCGCACTGAGCTGGCCTTGGGACACCTCCGTTATTATTTGAGAGATGTACCGCCCCAGTCAAACTCCCTACCTGGCAATGTCCTTGAATTGGATCATACCTGAGTAATTGGAGTTATACCAAATTTTCAAATCAAAAATACATAAATGCACCGTTTTATTAAAGAATTTGTTTGCGATTATATAACAAACTCGTGATACTTTGATCAAGAAGCTTGCATCAAAACCCAATACCATAAGATATAATAAATATATCCGTATAATGGCTAGGAAATGATACACGTTCCATTTAATCAAGTAAGTAAGGAAACAATAAGAGTAGTGGTATTTCATTGGCGATACCAAACCGAGGTCTAATATCTCCCACTTATTCTACACCTCTTATGTCTCCTTACACTGCCAGATTAGAGTCAAGCTCAAAAGGGTCTTCTTTCCCCGCTAATTATTCCAAGCCCGTTCCCTTGGCTGTGGTTTCGCTAGATAGTAGATAGGGACAGTAGGAATCTCGTTAATCCATTCATGCGCGTCACTAATTAGATGACGAGGCATTTGGCTACCTTAAGAGAGTCATAGTTACTCCCGCCGTTGACCCGCGCTTACTTGAATTTCTTCACTTTGACATTCAGAGCACTGGGCAGAAATCACATTGTGTCAACACCCGCTAGGGCCATCACAATGCTTTGTTTTAATTAGACAGTCGGATTCCCCAAGTCCGTGCCAGTTCTGAATTGATTGTTAATTGATAATCGTTATAATTAATAAGAACTAATTGGTTTAACCCAATTAGTATTCTTAAAAATTTTAGCAAGAAAGTTCCACAATTGGCTACGTAACTAAACTATCCGGGGAACAAGTAACTAACATAAATGCTAGAAACTCTATTTACCCAGAACGAGCACATAAACCATGTTATTGTTTCCCAATCAAGCCCGACTATCTCAATCTTCAGAGCCAATCCTTATCCCGAAGTTACGGATCTAATTTGCCGACTTCCCTTACCTACATTATTCTATCGACTAGAGACTCTTCACCTTGGAGACCAGCTGCGGATATTGGTACGGCCTGTTGAGAAGTTTGCGTGTCCCCACCATAAATTTTCAAGGTCCGAGGAGAAAATATCGACACAACAGTATATGTCATGCTCTTCTAGCCCATCTACCATATCTCTCTGCGAAAGACTTCCATGGTAGTACGGCTATAAAACAGAAAAGAAAACTCTTCCGATATCTCTCGACGGCTTCTTTATGGTCGTTCCTGTTGCCAGGATGAGCACGAGGCCCATATTTAATAACAAACGGATACTCAACAGGTTACGGAATTGGAACCGTATTCCCTTTCGTTCAAAATTATTCAAGTATATTAATTTAGCTAGATTTTATATAATATATATATTTGTTTGGCATTTGTATTTTACTTGAAAATTTTCGGCTTTCGCCTTGAACTTAGGACCGACTAACTCGTGATCAACCACTGTTCACACGAAACCCTTCTCCACTTCAGTCCTCCAAGGTCTCATTCGATTATTTGCTACTACCACCAAGATCTGTACCAATGGCAGCTCCATGCAGGCTTACGCCAAACACTTCTACGCATACCATTGTACCTTCCTACTCACTAAAGTTTCAAAATTTATATTACAAGTAATATAAATCATCTACTTTAGCGGTAATGTATAGGTATACAACTTAAGCGCCATCCATTTTAAGGGCTAGTTGCTTCGGCAGGTGAGTTGTTACACACTCCTTAGCGGATTTCGACTTCCATGATCACCGTCCTGCTGTTTTAAGCAACCAACGCCTTTCATGGTATCTGCATGAGTTGTTAATTTGGGCACCGTAACATTACGTTTGGTTCATCCCACAGCGCCAGTTCTGCTTACCAAAAGTGGCCCACTGGGCACATTATATCATAACCTTGAACTTCATATCAAGAAAGTTAAGGTTCTTACCCATTTAAAGTTTGAGAATAGGTTAAGATCGTTTCGACCCTAAGGCCTCTAATCATTCGCTTTACCAGATAAGATTATTTTATATAATATTAAAATGCACCAGCTATCCTGAGGGAAACTTCGGAAGGAACCAGCTACTAGATGGTTCGATTGGTCTTTCGCCCCTATACTCAATTCTGACAATCGATTTGCACGTCAGAACTGTTTCGGTCTTCCATCAGGGTTTCCCCTGACTTCAACCTGATCAAGTATAGTTCACCATCTTTCGGGTCACAGCATATATGCTCAAGGTACGTTCCAGTTAGAGGCATAAATAATATAAATATCATTATACATAACTATATAGAACGCCCCGGGATTGTGTTAATTAGCTATAAATAGTTAAAAAACTAATCCCATTATTAGTCAAGTTAATTACGCTATTAGGTTTATATCCCAATAACTTGCACATATGTTAGACTCCTTGGTCCGTGTTTCAAGACGGGTCCCGAAGGTATCCTGAATCTTTCGCATTGTTAATCCTACAAGTGCATATAATAAACACAAAAATCAATGATAATTATGCCATTATATAATTCCGAAAAATTAACGCACTGTATTCATATAAATCTATCAGCACTTTATCAAATTAATAACATTTATTCTGTGTTAAAATGCAAGCAAATTAATTTGAATAAACTATAAGTTATATTTTATGATAAATTTGGTATGCTAATAGATTACAATGTCCTTATATGGAAAAAATGCACACTATTATCATAATATTGTTTAAATATTACAATTCTAATGATGAATTTTCCATAACGGATATTCAGGTTCATCGGGCTTAACCTCTAAGCAGTTTCACGTACTGTTTAACTCTCTATTCAGAGTTCTTTTCAACTTTCCCTCACGGTACTTGTTTACTATCGGTCTCATGGTTATATTTAGTTTTAGATGGAGTTTACCACCCACTTAGTGCTGCACTATCAAGCAACACGACTCTTTGGAAACATCATCTAGTAATCATTAACGTTATACGGGCCTGGCACCCTCTATGGGTAAATGGCCTCATTTAAGAAGGACTTAAATCGTTAATTTCTCATACTAGAATATTGACGCTCCATACACTGCATCTCACATTTGCCATATAGACAAAGTGACTTAGTGCTGAACTGATTTCTTTTCGCTCGCCGCTACTAAGAAAATCCTTGTTAGTTTCTTTTCCTCCCCTAATTAATATGCTTAAATTCAGGGGGTAGTCCCATATGAGTTGAGGTTGTGTATAACTTTTATATGCAATTAATTCTTTATATATAATGATAAAACATTTTATTAAATTCGTTATATTAATAATATCTGTATATAAATGGCATTTGTTTGATTTAACGAATCAACGAAGAACAATAATATTGTCAACGGTTTTCTATTTTCTAATCATTAATAAGAGACAATTCTAGATAAATTTTTATGCTAGACATTTCTCAGTATCATTTGATTGAAAAAGAAAATATTTCTCTTCGTTTTTCACATTCAAATTATTTACTAATGTGAGATAATGTTTTTCATATATTTTTTAATATTATGAATAAAATAATTAAATTATTATTATCCAATAATATACCATATGCTTATAAAATTTCATTATAAAATTTGTATAAGCAACTTAATTAGCATAGTCTTACAACCCTCAACCATATGTAGTCCAAGCAGCACTATAAAATTAATTAAAGTACATAACAGCATGGACTGCGATATGCGTTCAAAATGTCGATGTTCATGTGTCCTGCAGTTCACACGATGACGCACAGTTTGCTGCGTTCTTCATCGACCCATGAGCCGAGTGATCCACCGCTTAGAGTTTTATAAATTGGTTTCTTAATTTTGTCAAATATGTTTTTATTGAAAGAAATTAAAAATACACCATTTTACTGGCATATATCAATTCCTTCAATAAATTTATTTTTATACCTAAAACGAATGCTGCGAAATGTCTTAGTTTTATATAACCAATATATATCAAAGTATTTCTTTTTAAATTGCATTTATTGTAAATAAATATATATATATATATATTAATACTTTTTTAGCGATATAAATTGAAATTTATATAAAACATTAACCTGTATAAAACCAGGTACAACATTGTACATTTTAGGTTGTTGCATTATCCAATGTATGCGCATAACTGAGATGAACAATACATATCGCAACGCGTGTATATTATGGTCCATATACACACAGTATTTTAATTGTGTTTATATACAATAATAATTTAATATTATTATTTTAATAATTCGATTTGCTTGTTCGAATTTTTATTTGTTTGTTTTGGCTGCTTATTATTTCTCTCATATGTATTAAATACAATATATAATTTTAATATTTGCATTATTTCGATTTGCTTGTTCGAAATTTCATTTGATCTATATTAGATCATATACATTTTGGCAATTCATATTTTATTTGTATTACTATAATGTATTTATTATAATATAAACAAATATTTTATTAACGGTAAGTAAGGATATACAATAATAATTTAATATTATTATTTTAATAATTCGATTTGCTTGTTCGAATTTTTATTTGTTTGCTTTGGCTGCTTATTATTTCTCTCATATGTATTAAATACAATATATAATTTTAATATTTGCATTATTTCGATTTGCTTGTTCGAAATTTTATTTGATCTATATTAGATCTCATATACATTTTGGCAATTCATATTTTATTTGTATTATTATAATGTATTTATTATAATATAAACAAATATTTTATTAACGGTAAGGATATACAATAATAATTTAATATTATTATTTTAATAATTCGATTTGCTTGTTCGAATTTTTATTTGTTTGCTTTGGCTGCTTATTAATTTCTCTCATATGTATTAAATACAATATATAATTTTAATATTTGCATTATTTCGATTTGCTTGTTCGAAATTTCATTTGATCTATAATAGATCTCATATACATTTTGGCAATTCATATTTTATTTGTAATACTATAATGTATTTATTATAATATAAACAAATATTTTATTAACGGTAAGGATATTAAAACATTAATGATCCTTCCGCAGGTTCACCTACGGAAACCTTGTTACGACTTTTACTTCCTCTAAATAATCAAGTTCGGTCAACTTTTGCGAAACAACCGTAACACGCAAGGCGTCACAGTGATCACGTCCGGAGACCTCACTAAATAATTCAATCGGTAGTAGCGACGGGCGGTGTGTACAAAGGGCAGGGACGTAATCAATGCGAGTTAATGACTCACACTTACTGGGAATTCCAAGTTCATGTGAACAGTTTCAGTTCACAATCCCAAGCATGAAAGTGGTTCAGCGGTTTACCCGGACCTCTCGGTCTAGGAAATACACGTTGATACTTTCATTGTAGCGCGCGTGCAGCCCAGGACATCTAAGGGCATCACAGACCTGTTATTGCTCAATCTCATTATTGCTAGACGCAATTTGTCCATTTAAGAAGCTAGTGTCCTTATAATGGGACAAACCAACAGGTACGGCTCCACTTATATAAACACATTCAAACACAATAAACATTTTACTGCCACCATGAATGAAGGCTATATAAGCTTCAACACCATAATCCTGAAGATATCTATTTAATATATTTGAGTCTCGTTCGTTATCGGAATTAACCAGACAAATCACTCCACGAACTAAGAACGGCCATGCACCACCACCCATAGATTCGAGAAAGAGCTATCAATCTGTCTTACACACTTATGTTCGGACCTGGTAAGTTTTCCCGTGTTGAGTCAAATTAAGCCGCAGGCTCCACTCCTGGTGGTGCCCTTCCGTCAATTCCTTTAAGTTTCAGCTTTGCAACCATACTTCCCCCGGAGCCCAAAAGCTTTGGTTTCCCGGGAAGCGACTGAGAGAGCCATAAAAGTAGCTACACCCAATTGCTAGCTGGCATCGTTTATGGTTAGAACTAGGGCGGTATCTGATCGCCTTCGAACCTCTAACTTTCGTTCTTGATTAATGAAAACATCTTTGGCAAATGCTTTCGCTTAAGTTAGTCTTACGACGGTCCAAGAATTTCACCTCTCGCGTCGTAATACTAATGCCCCCAAACTGCTTCTATTAATCATTACCTCTTGATCTGAAAACCAATGAAAGCAGAACAGAGGTCTTATTTCATTATCCCATGCACAGAATATTCAGGCATTTGAAGCCTGCTTTAAGCACTCTAATTTGTTCAAAGTAATTGTACCGGCCCACAATAACACTCGTTTAAGAGCACTAATGCAGGTTTTTAAATAGGAGGAACATATGAAAAAATACAAGTATCTAAGCACATGTAAGAACTCCACCGGTAATACGCTTACATACATAAAGGTATAGTACTAACCACAATTGTAAGTTGTACTACCCGTATGAAGCACAAGTTCAACTACGAACGTTTTAACCGCAACAACTTTAATATACGCTATTGGAGCTGGAATTACCGCGGCTGCTGGCACCAGACTTGCCCTCCAATTGGTCCTTGTTAAAGGATTTAAAGTGTACTCATTCCAATTACAGGGCCTCGGATATGAGTCCTGTATTGTTATTTTTCGTCACTACCTCCCCGAGCTGGGAGTGGGTAATTTACGCGCCTGCTGCCTTCCTTAGATGTGGTAGCCGTTTCTCAGGCTCCCTCTCCGGAATCGAACCCTGATTCCCCGTTACCCGTTGCAACCATGGTAGTCCTAGATACTACCATCAAAAGTTGATAGGGCAGACATTTGAAAGATCTGTCGTCGGTACAAGACCATACGATCTGCATGTTATCTAGAGTTCAACCAATATAACGATCTTGCGATCGCTTGGTTTTAGCCTAATAAAAGCACATGTTCCATAAGGTTCATGTTTTAATTGCATGTATTAGCTCTAGAATTACCACAGTTATCCAAGTAACTGTTAACGATCTAAGGAACCATAACTGATATAATGAGCCTTTTGCGGTTTCACTTTTAATTCGTGTGTACTTAGACATGCATGGCTTAATCTTTGAGACAAGCATATAACTACTGGCAGGATCAACCAGAATAATGTTTTTATTCATATTTCATTCATATTTTTTGAATAGAAATTAGCAATATATATGTTGTTATAGATTTTATTTCTATCGAATACGGCCATTTTTATATAGCATTCGTATACGTTTGTTTTCCAATTTATACTTGTTTCGCCACTAATAATAACAAGTTTTTATTGATGTCAAAAAGAATCATATTCTTTATAAACACAATATTTATTTTTCATATATTTTCTTTATATATGCACATTTCATTCTAAAATATCATTTTTGTTCGACATACATAATATATTGTATCCACACATGTACAATTTTTGTTTAACCAATATAAGATATTGAGTTAATCATTTGTATTTTGACGATAAATTTAAAATTTATCTATATATATCCATATAAGTCTCTGGTAATATATAAAATAGAACCGAGTGTATATATATAATTATTACTACTATATTTATTTCTTAAATAATATATACTTATATATTATTTATATATATACTCTTTATTATATATTATATAATTTCTTAAATAACTCTCTTAATAGCTATTTTTTATTATCAACAATATAAGTTGATATTAATATTGAAAATGTATTCATAATTACATTTTTATATTTCTTTGGTAGACTTTTATGTACTATTATTATTTAATAATACACATATAATATAAATCATGTTAGCCTACCTCCTAAAATTAACGATAAAATTCGGAAACAATTTGTTATTCTATGTACAATAGAAACTTGGCCTTTGTTTCAACGTTATTATCTTTGGGCTTAAAATATTAACCGCGGAGCCAAGTCTCGTATTCAAATAAATGAATAAAGAAACAAATTTGACGGATAATATCTTCTCTACTGACATATGTCAATAGCAGACGGCCGGCCCATTGACCATCCTATAGTAGTTTTTGGACACGCTGTCTCCCATTCGGGTATATTCAATTTACTTTGCCACTCACCCATATAGTGTTCTCTTATATAATAAGACAACGCACTTTTATATTCATTATATGGATATATTGCCTTCCTCATATTTGCCACACCACCTATAGTAGTTTTTGGACACGCTGTCTCCCATTCGGGTATATTCAATTTACTTTGCCACTCACCCATATAGTGTTCTCTTATATAATAAGAAAACGCACTTTTATTTTCATTATATGGATATATTGCCTTCCTCATATTTGCCACACCACCTATAGTAGTTTTTGGACACGCTGTCTCCCATTCGGGTATATTCAATTTACTTTGCCACTCACCCATATAGTGTTCTCTTATATAATAAGAAAACGCACTTTTATTTTCATTATATGGATATATTGCCTTCCTCATATTTGCCACACCACCTATAGTAGTTTTTGGACACGCTGTCTCCCATTCGGGTATATTCAATTCTCTTTGCCACTCACCCTTATAGTATTCTCTTATTTAATAAGAATACTAAAATACTTCTCATATTATAGATGTAATCTATTAACTTCTCAATATCCATACGGTTTATGTATGGTATTGACAAAATCCTATGCATTTGCATAAGATTTATTTTGCCACAATTTATAGTACTAGTGCCGCCCTCACTAGGTATAAATATCTCATTTCGCTAGTAGTGTATGGGCAAATTCTACTAGCTATTCTCATAAATATGTCACTTATATGCCATATCTATACAATTCATGCACTTTTATATGTATATTTGCTATATTATACATTATTATGCCTTATAGGTATTATACCTATAAGCCACATCCATACGATTGCTTAATATAAATATATGTATAATTTTTTATACATATTTTTTTTTTATTTATGTATGGTTTTTTATTCATATCCATATACTGTATTCACTTTTATATGGATATGATTGGCGTTTTATATAGTATTGACAAAATCATAAGTTTGACCAATACGAGGAGAGGTCCGCCAACGACCACCTCCCTATAGGTGTTTTTGGACACGCTGTCTCCCATTCGACTGCTTACTATACTAGGGGCTACCCGCTCCGTATGATATTCTCTCATATAACAAGAGAATGCAAGAAATATTCGTATTTTATGAATATAATCCATTTATTTTTCAATATCCATACGTTTTACTTAGTTTTTTGTACGGTATTGACAAAATCCTATGCATTTGCATAAGATTTATTTTGCCACAATTTATAGTACTAGTGCCGCCCTCACTAGGTATAAATATCTCATTTCGCTAGTAGTGTATGGGGAAATTCTACTAGCTATTCTCATAAATATGTCACTTATATGCCATATCTATACAATTCATGCACTTTTATATGTATATTTGCTATATTATACATTATTATGCCTTATAGGTATTATACCTATAAGCCACATCCATACGATTGCTTAATATAAATATATGTATAATTTTTTATACATATTTTTTTTTTATTTTTGTATGGTTTTTTATTCATATCCATATACTGTATTCAATTTTATATGGATATGATTGGCGTTTTATATAGTATTGACAAAATCATAAGTTTGACCAATACGAGGAGAGGTCCGCCAACGACCACCTCCCTATAGGTGTTTTTGGACACGCTGTCTCCCATTCGACTGCTTACTATACTAGGGGCTACCCGCTCCGTATGATATTCTCTCATATAACAAGAGAATGCAAGAAATATTCGTATTTTATGAATATAATCCATTTATTTTTCAATATCCATACGTTTTACTTAGTTTTTTGTACGGTATTGACAAAATCCTATGCATTTGCATAAGATTTATTTTGCCACAATTTATAGTACTAGTGCCGCCCTCACTAGGTATAAATATCTCATTTCGCTAGTAGTGTATGGGCAAATTCTACTAGCTATTCTCATAAATATGTCACTTATATGCCATATCTATACAATTCATGCACTTTTATATGTATATTTGCTATATTATACATTATTATGCCTTATAGGTATTATACCTATAAGCCACATCCATACGATTGCTTAATATAAATATATGTATAATTTTTTATACATATTTTTTTTTATTTATGTATGGTTTTTTATTCATATCCATATACTGTATTCACTTTTATATGGATATGATTGGCGTTTTATATAGTATTGACAAAATCATAAGTTTGACCAATACGAGGAGAGGTCCGCCAACGACCACCTCCCTATAGGTGTTTTTGGACACGCTGTCTCCCATTCGACTGCTTACTATACTAGGGGCTACCCGCTCCGTATGATATTCTCTCATATAACAAGAGAATGCAAGAAATATTCGTATTTTATGAATATAATCCATTTATTTTTCAATATCCATACGTTTTACTTAGTTTTTTGTACGGTATTGACAAAATCCTATGCATTTGCATAAGATTTATTTTGCCACAATTTATAGTACTAGTGCCGCCCTCACTAGGTATAAATATCTCATTTCGCTAGTAGTGTATGGGCAAATTCTACTAGCTATTCTCATAAATATGTCACTTATATGCCATATCTATACAATTCATGCACTTTTATATGTATATTTGCTATATTATACATTATTATGCCTTATAGGTATTATACCTATAAGCCACATCCATACGATTGCTTAATATAAATATATGTATAATTTTTTATACATATTTTTTTTTATTTATGTATGGTTTTTTATTCATATCCATATACTGTATTCACTTTTATATGGATATGATTGGCGTTTTATATAGTATTGACAAAATCATAAGTTTGACCAATACGAGGAGAGGTCCGCCAACGACCACCTCCCTATAGGTGTTTTTGGACACGCTGTCTCCCATTCGACTGCTTACTATACTAGGGGCTGCCCGCTCCGTATGATATTCTCTCGTATAACAAGAGAATGCAAGAAATATTCGTATTTTATGAATATAATCCATTTATTTTTCAATATCCATACGTTTTACTTAGTTTTTTGTACGGTATTGACAAAATCCTATGCATTTGCATAAGATTTATTTTGCCACAATTTATAGTACTAGTGCCGCCCTCACTAGGTATAAATATCTCATTTCGCTAGTAGTGTATGGGCAAATTCTACTAGCTATTCTCATAAATGCCTTCTTTATGCCATATCTATACAATTTATGCACTTTTATATGTATATTTGCTAATATTATACATTATTATGCCTTATAGGTATTATACCTATAAGCCATATACATACGATTTCATTTTTTTATTTATATATGGTTTTGTATTTATAACCATATACCGTATTTACTTTTATAAGGATATGATTGGCGTTTTATATAGTATTGACAAAATTATAAGTTTGACAAACACTTTTTTAAGTCTTTTAGTTAAAATTGTCATTTTTAATTGACTATCTAAACACTAGATATATTTGCACATGGAGCAAAGAGTATAAAAATTGGTCGCGTCACTAATAATATCGCGATACATTTTTACTACCATCAAAATACCACATACGTTTATATGTCCTCTTTATTTAATTTGGTTTCTAAACCTCAGGAATAGTTTTAATTATATGTGCGCTCTAAGTTGAATGAATTTCTTGAATCTCTTTACTTGAATTTCTAAGACTTAAAAATATTTATAAATAGATGTCCTATTG
The DNA here is from genome assembly GCF_025231255.1 of Drosophila biarmipes. Lineage (NCBI taxonomy): Eukaryota > Metazoa > Arthropoda > Insecta > Diptera > Drosophilidae > Drosophila > Drosophila biarmipes. Next base: position 168,255 of record NW_026114542.1, on the reverse strand, counting down.
CATAATATTTTTTTATCGCTTCACTTATAAAATAACGATCCTGCCTTTCTACCTTTGAATAAACATTCATATAAACATGGAGAAAAAAACGTTCGCGTCACTAACAGTATGTGACGATAAAATTTTGCTAACATTAAAAGGAACATATTTTTATATGTCAACTCTTAGTTGAATTGGTCTATTGCTTAAGATTCTAGACCTTAGGAATATTTTTATATTATATGTTTGCCAATCTTCGCGTCACTAAAAAGATGACGATTCATATTGTTATTATTAGATGGTCGAGTTGTACTTATATTGATATGTTAATCAAATTGGTCTCTTACTTGAAAATCTAGACCTTAGGAATATTTTTATATTATATGTTTGCCAATCTTCGCGTCACTAATAAGATGACGATTCATATTATTATTAGATGGTCGAGTTGTACTTATATTGATATGTTAATCAAATTGGTCTCTTACTTGAAAATCTAGACCTTAGGAATATTTTTATATTATATGTTTGCCAATCTTCGCGTCACTAATAAGATGACGATTCATATTATTATTAGATGGTCGAGTTGTACTTATATTGATATGTTAATCAAATTGGTCTCTTACTTGAAAATCTAGACCTTAGGAATATTTTTATATTATATGTTTGCCAATCTTCGCGTCACTAATAAGATGACGATTCATATTGTTATTATTAGATGGTCGAGTTGTACTTATATTGATATGTTAATCAAATTGGTCTCTTACTTGAAAATCTAGACCTTAGGAATATTTTTATATTATATGTTTGCCAATCTTCGCGTCACTAATAAGATGACGATTCATATTGTTATTATTAGATGGTCGAGTTGTACTTATATTGATATGTTAATCAAATTGGTCTCTTACTTGAAAATCTAGACCTTAGGAATATTTTTATATTATATGTTTGCCAATCTTCGCGTCACTAATAAGATGACGATTCATATTGTTATTATTAGATGGTCGAGTTGTACTTATATTGATATGTTAATCAAATTGGTCTCTTACTTGAAAATCTAGACCTTAGGAATGTAATATATAAAGGATTAAAAATTCGCCACAAAGCCAAGCAAACAATCAATGCATACAAATAGATTGTTGGTTGAACTTTATATAAGAAGTTCAACACAACAAATAAATTATGCAATTTTATTATCGAATCATCAAGCAAAGGATAAGCTTCAGTGGATCGCAGTATGGCAGCTGCTCAACCACTTACAACACCTTGCCTGTTACAAAAGTCGTTTACAATTGATTCTAGGCTTTGTCATTGTATTAAATAATGCTTTTATATGTAACTAGCGCGGCATCAGGTGATCAAAGATCCTCCCAATTTACTATGTTACAAATTACATTGGCATCACATCCATTGTCGTTTAAAAAGTAAATTATAAACTTTAAATGGTTTAGAAGCCATACAATGCAAATTGCCCCTTATTTATCATTGCAGTCCAGCACGGATACGACCTTAGAGGCGTTCAGGCATAATCCAACGGACGTAGCGTCATACCACTGTTCGCTCGAACAAGTATTGTGCCATTGGTCCGTACCTGCGGTTCCTCTCGTACTACGCAGGAATGCTGTCGCAACAACGTTTTGTCATTAGTAGGGTAAAACTAACCTGTCTCACGACGGTCTAAACCCAGCTCACGTTCCCTTGCATGGGTGAACAATCCAACGCTTGGTGAATTTTGCTTCACAATGATAGGAAGAGCCGACATCGAAGGATCAAAAAGCGACGTCGCTATGAACGCTTGGCCGCCACAAGCCAGTTATCCCTATGGTAACTTTTCTGACACCTCTTGTTAAAAACTCTTTAAACCAAAAGGATCGATAGGCCGAGCTTTTGCTGTCCCTGTGTGTACTGAACACCGAGATCAAGTCAGCATTTGCCCTTTTGCTCTATGTGTGGTTTCTGTCCGCACTGAGCTGGCCTTGGGACACCTCCGTTATTATTTGAGAGATGTACCGCCCCAGTCAAACTCCCTACCTGGCAATGTCCTTGAATTGGATCATACCTGAGTAATTGGAGTTATACCAAATTTTCAAATCAAAAATACATAAATGCACCGTTTTATTAAAGAATTTGTTTGCGATTATATAACAAACTCGTGATACTTTGATCAAGAAGCTTGCATCAAAACCCAATACCATAAGATATAATAAATATATCCGTATAATGGCTAGGAAATGATACACGTTCCATTTAATCAAGTAAGTAAGGAAACAATAAGAGTAGTGGTATTTCATTGGCGATACCAAACCGAGGTCTAATATCTCCCACTTATTCTACACCTCTTATGTCTCCTTACACTGCCAGATTAGAGTCAAGCTCAAAAGGGTCTTCTTTCCCCGCTAATTATTCCAAGCCCGTTCCCTTGGCTGTGGTTTCGCTAGATAGTAGATAGGGACAGGTGTGTCTCGGATCCCTCCGAACTTATTTAACGTGACGTGTTCCGCACTGAAGGGATTACAGCCACGGCATTCTAATATACCCACAAGGGAGTATATAATGCAAGGGTCTGGGTTAAGCGCCAAACCAACGCCCTGGACTAGAAGCTATAGCTATGTACATAGCAACCACCCCAGTAGCAATTTAAGTACTTGCTTGTCGGGCAAGCACTCCCCCTTGCATAGGGGCGAGATCTATCTAAAATCTCTACTGTTCTTTGGGTCGCAGCACCCGAGTTGTATTAACGCAACATCCACGTCGAGCCCGGGGACTCTACCCGCGATATAGGTGTCAACCACAGCCACCACGAAACTCCCACTAGGGGGCCGACCTCAATGAGTAGCCTTGGAGAACCACTCAACCCGTGGCACCGAAATTTCAGGCTCGGTGGGCCTCACCCCTTCAGCTCCGACAAGCTCGGATGGGGCAACCATGTCATATTAGTCGCCTCCTACGACAAGCAATGACAAGCTGTGGCAGTATTCTTCGCCGTTGCCACACGGCAAGGGGGTTTTGGGACTATTGTCCCGGCGCCTGCGGTTCATCCCTCGTCGCTTCCATCCTACGCCTCGAGAAGGCAGCATCAGCAAAAGCTCCTAGGAGACGCATCCGTTCTGGGGTCTCGACTACTCCTGCGACGTTCCATCGTTCTTGGACTCGAACAATGCCAAGGGCATCCAAGTCACGCAAATCGCTATAGAGGCGGCACTCACATAGTACGTGAAGCCAGTCCTCACTCTCCTCTCCACATGAGCATGCGGTTGTGGTGCTGAGGGTTCTACCATGGAGGAAAGCGTTGAACGACCCGTGTCCTGTCAGCAAGAATCCGGCTCTTAAGGTGAAGACAAAGTCCTTCCTCTTGTAGACGAACGCTGCCTCTGGGAAAAACTGGCGAGTCACAAAACCGTGAGCCGCTTGGTCCCATCTGAGTTGCCACTCATTTAGCAGACATTCGTCTAGCAGAGCCATCTTGGATTTCCAGTCCAACACAGACAAGTCCTGTCCATAGAGCCAGTCGCTCTCGTCCAGGGGAACGTGCTTTCTGAGCTTAAACTTCACTGCCATCCTGTGAGCATCTAAATCCATTGGAGGAGCACCAGCAAGCACCTGCAGTGCCACCGTGGACACTGTGCGGCATACCGGTAGGCATCCTAATAGGATGGTCCTCTGGCACGAGGTGAGGAGTCTTAAGGACTTGCCCTTGCTCGCCGCCTTGTACCAGACCGAGGCACCGAAGAGTGCACAGGGGACCATGAGTCCGCTGTATATCGTCCTCTTAGCACGGGAGCTGAGCCCCCAATCGACTCGGAGCACCCGTGCTAGCCCTCCGGCAACTCCAGCCAGCCGATCTCTGAGAGCAGAGATATGCGGGAGAAAGCTCATCCGCTCGCCGACTAAGATGCCAAGGTACCGGCATTTGGTGACGTATGGCAGGCTTGCTCCAGCAAACCGTACCGTCGGTCTCCTAGTGTCTGAAAGATTCCCTTTCAGCAACATGATTGCCGTCTTGCTGGTTGACACACTCACTCCAACCTCAGCTCCCCAGGCTCCCACGATGTCCATCAACTGCTCACCCTTTCGCTCCAGATCGGCACGGGAATTCCCATCGACGAAAAGTAGCAAGTCATCTGCAAACGCGCTCAGAGCACAATGTGGCTCCAGGCGCTGAAGCAGCACATCCATCAGTAGGTTCCAAATAAATGGACCACTGACGGACCCTTGCGGGCAGCCCCGTGTAACCGACACTGTGGCCGCTTCGTAACTGCTGATGATACTGGCACTTCGACCGGAGAAATAACTTTTCCACAAGTCTATCTCTCGACAGCCGACGTCGATAAGCCGATCCAGCACCGCGTTCCACTCAACATTGTCGAAGGCACCCTTGAAATCAACAAAGATTCCCAGCACCCTCCTCTCGCGGCTGGTGGAAACGGTGTTTTTAGCGTGCATCCACGCATCCTCAACGCAGCGTCCAGGCCGAAATCCAAATTGCCATCTGCAGCCATCCGGTAGCACATCCTTCAGTCGATTCACCATGATCCCTTCCAGCACCTTTCCGAACACTGGCAAAAGGCATATGCCACGATAAGAGGCAGGATCGCTCCTGTCCTTATCTGGCCCCTTTACCAGCGGTATCACTCTCGGGTGTTTCCACTCGGCAGGAAAATATCCTTCCGAGAGGCATCGAGAGTACAACTTCGTCAGGTGCTGAGGGATAGCACGCCATACCTCCTTGACGATCCCACCCGTGATGCCGTCCATTCCCGGCGATCGCCGGCTTCTCAGCTTCGCGACGCTGGTTGCCACCTCGAAGGCTTCGAGGGTCGGTGGAGCAGCAGGAGTTATACCCTCACGCACTGTGGATTCCGCAACAGGGAAGAAGTTGCGGAGGAGTATATCTGCGCAGTCGTGCCATGTCGTAAGTAGCGCGCCGTTCGACCTAAGACATCCAAGATCGGTTGTCTTTTTCCGGCCTCGGCATATTCGGTAGGCGTGCCCCCATGGATCATCCTTGTGCCGTCCCACGAAGTCCCGCCAGTTTTGTTCCTTTGTCATCAGGATAAGCTTCTTATACTGGCCTGAGGCAAGCCTTAATCCAGCGGCAAGTCGCTCAACATCGCCGGTGCCACTCCGACGAGCTGCCTGCAGCCTGCGCCTCAGTCTCCTGACCTCTTGGCGCTTGGTACTCAGTTCAGGATTCCACCATATTACGTTTCCCCTTGCTGCAGGTATCCTGCGCCCTATTACCCTGTCGCACACTTCGTGTACGATGGAGCGAAGGGCTGACACATGATCATCCAACGGCGATTCCTCCAGTTCCTCGAGACATTCAGCTACATCCCTTAGTTCTACTCTGAATCTTCGCCAACTTGCATTGGAGAGCCTCCATTGCGGTACCGGAGCTAGGCTCTCAACAGTACTGCTTGGATCTGGAGTAACCTCAACAGTGATGATGTTGTGGTCACTCAGCTCCCAGAAGTCAACTCTCCATTCGTATATTGCCCACACACGCGCTGCTTCGTTGGTGAAGGTCACGTCGATATCACTTCTGGAGCGGTGATTATCGAACGTGAACACCTGGCTGGCCGTATTAAGCACACAGACACCGCTTGCGATGATCCACTCGTCCATGTGCTGTCCCCGTTCGCGATTCAGACGGTCTCCAGAGTTAGCTGGAGTTTTGCTGAACCACATCGGGGAAACCGCATTCGCATCAAGTCCGAGGATTGTCGGTGTCCTGCTGGCTAGCAGCAGAACCGTATCCAGGTAGTCAGTGTAGGGCTGCAGGGCAGCTGAGTACTGGCAGTATACGGAGGACAGAAAAATGGTGCCGTATTTTCCTGTGACACTCACGCACACTCCATAATCCGTCGTCAATGTCTCGATGGGCATGCAGATGGCAGACGGGTCGTCCACGATGATGGCAGCTTTCTTCCTTTTGTCAGCGAAGATTCTCATGCCTCCAGGGAGTCCAGTGAGACGCTTGCCTGCGTCCACATAGGGCTCCTGAATGAGTGCGAACAGGTGGCCAGCATCTCTCATCCGCTTTGCAAGCTCGATGACAGCGCAACGGCCTCGACCACAATTCGCTTGGATGAAGCTGAACATGTTAATGTCTAGCTTGCACCCTGGCTAGCACAGCGCTATATATCGGGCATCCACCCGAGAGCATATAGTGCCCCGAGGGTAGCCCTTTATGGCGGCAGTTACGGCAGTCCACCGCATTTTTGCACTTCGCCGCGACGTGGTCGTTCTGTCCGCACTGGCGGCAGACCTGGTTTTCTCTAGCGTACCGACACTCGCTGACTTTGTGGTCAAAACCAAGGCATCGGTGGCACGCATAGGTGCGCACTTGAGAGCGGCAGCGGTAAGAGAACCACTTGATATACACCCTCCCGCTTTCGAGAACGGCCAACGCCTGATCATCTACTTCCAGCGTCACGTTTATAGTGGCGCTGTTAGCTGCTGACCAGGGCTTGGTCGCCAGGACTACCGCCTTCTGGAACTCCTTCAGCGACATCTCCTCGAAGTTTTTCTCTTTTAACTCCATCATGAACTCATCCGGCGTCACAGTGGTGTCCACATCCTGTACCGTCACCCTGGGTTTTGCGGCAGTGTTTTTGGACACCTTAAGGCCCACCTCAGCGAATTTTGCGGAGGCAACGATTTTCGACATCTCCGCCTGCGATGGCGTGCGAATAATCGCGCCGCCCCGCTTCAACTCTCGCACCTCATGCACTCTGACGCCCAAAGCAGGCGCTACCTCTTTGCGGACCTTGTCCGCAATTTGCCTCCCTGATAAGGCCGGATCATCACATGCAACGACTGCCGACCAGGTCTCCCGGATTTTCCGCGGTGCGGCTACAGGGGCATAGGGGGCGACAGGGGCAGCAGGTGAGGCGATAAGGTGCGCGCCTCTAGCAGCGGCGGCTGCGTATGAGACGGCCGAGGCAACCGGTGTCTGCTTCTTAAGGCGGTCCTCAAGCACTCCAATCCGTATAAGGAGGGCTGCAACAACCTCCTCGTAGCGGTTGGCTACGGACTGCACCTTCACATTTGTGGCCGGGTTGGCATAGGAGACCATGAACATCCTACCGATCTCCGATCGGATGTCCCCCATCTCGGCAGCGACGGCACCATTACCTCTCCACTCCCTATCCGAGAAGGATTTTAGAGGACTGGCTGGTGCAACGAAGGTCTTCTCGTGTTCAGCATAGGATGCAGCAGCGGCGGGGGCTGCGGGAGCGGCAGGGGCTGCGGCAAGGGCAGCGACAGGGGCAGCGGCAGCGGCAGCAGCAGGGGCAGCGGCAGCGGCAGCGGCAGGGGCTGTCGCAGTGTCAGCGGCAGTTGCATCCAGTGCCATCAACTTGCACCTAGAGGCGTCCCTCAGCGGCGCTTTATTGCGCTTACCTCTGGGTCGTCCTCTGCCCCCACTGCTTCCCCTACTACTAGCACTCTCACTGCCAGAATCTCCAACATCCATTTTGGGTGGCGCCATCCGCCGGTTATCGGCAGTTCCAACCCAAAAGCTTTTCCACCAAGGACTTACCCCTTTATTATCAGCTGGTCGGAAAGCTCTATCAGCTGATCAGCTGATAAAAGTTTAGCGATGACACAAACCGCACAGCTGTTTTAGGCAAAATGTGCCTAAATAAGCCTAACGCCTCTCTCAAGAGAGCGCCTCTCTCGTGACACACGTGGCGCAATGGAAAATTTCCAATGGGAAAAACCCAATTTCACCCGGTTTCACCACTTTTACACAGGGAAAACACGCGCACTGGGTTCGCAGGCACAAAACACGAATTTTCGTGCTGTTTCTAGCTTCGTATCTGGTCTCTATCAGTCAATATTGGCTACACTCGCGGAGCGTACGGAAAACACGTCTGTTCGCACGAGCAATCTAACACCGACTCGTGAGTAGATAGGGACAGTAGGAATCTCGTTAATCCATTCATGCGCGTCACTAATTAGATGACGAGGCATTTGGCTACCTTAAGAGAGTCATAGTTACTCCCGCCGTTGACCCGCGCTTACTTGAATTTCTTCACTTTGACATTCAGAGCACTGGGCAGAAATCACATTGTGTCAACACCCGCTAGGGCCATCACAATGCTTTGTTTTAATTAGACAGTCGGATTCCCCAAGTCCGTGCCAGTTCTGAATTGATTGTTAATTGATAATCGTTATAATTAATAAGAACTAATTGGTTTAACCCAATTAGTATTCTTAAAAATTTTAGCAAGAAAGTTCCACAATTGGCTACGTAACTAAACTATCCGGGGAACAAGTAACTAACATAAATGCTAGAAACTCTATTTACCCAGAACGAGCACATAAACCATGTTATTGTTTCCCAATCAAGCCCGACTATCTCAATCTTCAGAGCCAATCCTTATCCCGAAGTTACGGATCTAATTTGCCGACTTCCCTTACCTACATTATTCTATCGACTAGAGACTCTTCACCTTGGAGACCAGCTGCGGATATTGGTACGGCCTGTTGAGAAGTTTGCGTGTCCCCACCATAAATTTTCAAGGTCCGAGGAGAAAATATCGACACAACAGTATATGTCATGCTCTTCTAGCCCATCTACCATATCTCTCTGCGAAAGACTTCCATGGTAGTACGGCTATAAAACAGAAAAGAAAACTCTTCCGATATCTCTCGACGGCTTCTTTATGGTCGTTCCTGTTGCCAGGATGAGCACGAGGCCCATATTTAATAACAAACGGATACTCAACAGGTTACGGAATTGGAACCGTATTCCCTTTCGTTCAAAATTATTCAAGTATATTAATTTAGCTAGATTTTATATAATATATATATTTGTTTGGCATTTGTATTTTACTTGAAAATTTTCGGCTTTCGCCTTGAACTTAGGACCGACTAACTCGTGATCAACCACTGTTCACACGAAACCCTTCTCCACTTCAGTCCTCCAAGGTCTCATTCGATTATTTGCTACTACCACCAAGATCTGTACCAATGGCAGCTCCATGCAGGCTTACGCCAAACACTTCTACGCATACCATTGTACCTTCCTACTCACTAAAGTTTCAAAATTTATATTACAAGTAATATAAATCATCTACTTTAGCGGTAATGTATAGGTATACAACTTAAGCGCCATCCATTTTAAGGGCTAGTTGCTTCGGCAGGTGAGTTGTTACACACTCCTTAGCGGATTTCGACTTCCATGATCACCGTCCTGCTGTTTTAAGCAACCAACGCCTTTCATGGTATCTGCATGAGTTGTTAATTTGGGCACCGTAACATTACGTTTGGTTCATCCCACAGCGCCAGTTCTGCTTACCAAAAGTGGCCCACTGGGCACATTATATCATAACCTTGAACTTCATATCAAGAAAGTTAAGGTTCTTACCCATTTAAAGTTTGAGAATAGGTTAAGATCGTTTCGACCCTAAGGCCTCTAATCATTCGCTTTACCAGATAAGATTATTTTATATAATATTAAAATGCACCAGCTATCCTGAGGGAAACTTCGGAAGGAACCAGCTACTAGATGGTTCGATTGGTCTTTCGCCCCTATACTCAATTCTGACAATCGATTTGCACGTCAGAACTGTTTCGGTCTTCCATCAGGGTTTCCCCTGACTTCAACCTGATCAAGTATAGTTCACCATCTTTCGGGTCACAGCATATATGCTCAAGGTACGTTCCAGTTAGAGGCATAAATAATATAAATATCATTATACATAACTATATAGAACGCCCCGGGATTGTGTTAATTAGCTATAAATAGTTAAAAAACTAATCCCATTATTAGTCAAGTTAATTACGCTATTAGGTTTATATCCCAATAACTTGCACATATGTTAGACTCCTTGGTCCGTGTTTCAAGACGGGTCCCGAAGGTATCCTGAATCTTTCGCATTGTTAATCCTACAAGTGCATATAATAAACACAAAAATCAATGATAATTATGCCATTATATAATTCCGAAAAATTAACGCACTGTATTCATATAAATCTATCAGCACTTTATCAAATTAATAACATTTATTCTGTGTTAAAATGCAAGCAAATTAATTTGAATAAACTATAAGTTATATTTTATGATAAATTTGGTATGCTAATAGATTACAATGTCCTTATATGGAAAAAATGCACACTATTATCATAATATTGTTTAAATATTACAATTCTAATGATGAATTTTCCATAACGGATATTCAGGTTCATCGGGCTTAACCTCTAAGCAGTTTCACGTACTGTTTAACTCTCTATTCAGAGTTCTTTTCAACTTTCCCTCACGGTACTTGTTTACTATCGGTCTCATGGTTATATTTAGTTTTAGATGGAGTTTACCACCCACTTAGTGCTGCACTATCAAGCAACACGACTCTTTGGAAACATCATCTAGTAATCATTAACGTTATACGGGCCTGGCACCCTCTATGGGTAAATGGCCTCATTTAAGAAGGACTTAAATCGTTAATTTCTCATACTAGAATATTGACGCTCCATACACTGCATCTCACATTTGCCATATAGACAAAGTGACTTAGTGCTGAACTGATTTCTTTTCGCTCGCCGCTACTAAGAAAATCCTTGTTAGTTTCTTTTCCTCCCCTAATTAATATGCTTAAATTCAGGGGGTAGTCCCATATGAGTTGAGGTTGTGTATAACTTTTATATGCAATTAATTCTTTATATATAATGATAAAACATTTTATTAAATTCGTTATATTAATAATATCTGTATATAAATGGCATTTGTTTGATTTAACGAATCAACGAAGAACAATAATATTGTCAACGGTT